>NW_028253973.1:0-92264 GCF_964263255.1 Lissotriton vulgaris
TTAGCATGTTTAAAGTGATTTTCATGCTTCCAGGGGCCCAAAACACAAGATTTATGGAATGGTTAAAAGTGCATGAAAATGGCCAATTTACTCACTCTGAGTTCTCAAAAAGGGTTTCTTCACCCCGGGAAGTTAATTAAATACCATTTGGAGGCATTTAATGTTCGAGCAAAAACGGCTGATTTTCGACAAAAGAGATAACACCCCCCTATTACGTCATGCTTCAGAAATGTGGAAAATGGTCCGTTTTCAAAGGTTTTATTTTTGAACGTCAGTTCACATTTGTTGGTGGATCATCAGTGTTAGAGCTAAAATTAGCATGTTTAAAGTGATTTTCATGCTTCCAGGGGCTCGGGAAGTTAATTAAATACCATTTGGAGGCATTTAATGTTCGAGCAAAAACGGCTGATTTTCGACAAAAGAGATAACACCCCCCCATTACGTCATGCTTCAGAAATGTGGAAAATGGTCCGTTTTCAAATGTTTTATTTTTGAACGTCAGTTCACATTTGTAGGTGGATCATCAGTGTTAGAGCTAAAATTAGCATGTTTAAAGTGATTTTCATGCTTCCAGGGGCTCGGGAAGTTAATTAAATACCATTTGGAGGCATTTAATGTTCGAGCAAAAACGGCTGATTTTCGACAAAAGAGATAACACCCCCCCATTACGTCATGCTTCAGAAATGTGGAAAATGGTCCGTTTTCAAATGTTTTATTTTTGAACGTCAGTTCACATTTGTAGGTGGATCATCAGTGTTAGAGCTAAAATTAGCATGTTTAAAGTGATTTTCATGCTTCCAGGGGCTCGGGAAGTTAATTAAATACCATTTGGAGGCATTTAATGTTCGAGCAAAAACGGCTGATTTTCGACAAAAGAGATAACACCCCCCCATTACGTCATGCTTCAGAAATGTGGAAAATGGTCCGTTTTCAAATGTTTTATTTTTGAACGTCAGTTCACATTTGTAGGTGGATCATCAGTGTTAGAGCTAAAATTAGCATGTTTAAAGTGATTTTCATGCTTCCAGGGGCTCGGGAAGTTAATTAAATACCATTTGGAGGCATTTAATGTTCGAGCAAAAACGGCTGATTTTCGACAAAAGAGATAACACCCCCCCATTACGTCATGCTTCAGAAATGTGGAAAATGGTCCGTTTTCAAATGTTTTATTTTTGAACGTCAGTTCACATTTGTAGGTGGATCATCAGTGTTAGAGCTAAAATTAGCATGTTTAAAGTGATTTTCATGCTTCCAGGGGCCCAAAACACAAGATTTATGGAATGGTTAAAAGTGCATGAAAATGGCCAATTTACTCACTCTGAGTTCTCAAAAAGGGTTTCTTCACCCCGGGAAGTTAATTAAATACCATTTGGAGGCATTTAATGTTCGAGCAAAAACGGCTGATTTTCGACAAAAGAGATAACACCCCCCCATTACGTCATGCTTCAGAAATGTGGAAAATGGTCCGTTTTCAAATGTTTTATTTTTGAACGTCAGTTCACATTTGTAGGTGGATCATCAGTGTTAGAGCTAAAATTAGCATGTTTAAAGTGATTTTCATGCTTCCAGGGGCTCGGGAAGTTAATTAAATACCATTTGGAGGCATTTAATGTTCGAGCAAAAACGGCTGATTTTCGACAAAAGAGATAACACCCCCCCATTACGTCATGCTTCAGAAATGTGGAAAATGGTCCGTTTTCAAATGTTTTATTTTTGAACGTCAGTTCACATTTGTAGGTGGATCATCAGTGTTAGAGCTAAAATTAGCATGTTTAAAGTGATTTCATGCTTCCAGGGGCTCGGGAAGTTAATTAAATACCATTTGGAGGCATTTAATGTTCGAGCAAAAACGGCTGATTTTCGACAAAAGAGATAACACCCCCCCATTACGTCATGCTTCAGAAATGTGGAAAATGGTCCGTTTTCAAATGTTTTATTTTTGAACGTCAGTTCACATTTGTAGGTGGATCATCAGTGTTAGAGCTAAAATTAGCATGTTTAAAGTGATTTTCATGCTTCCAGGGGCTCGGGAAGTTAATTAAATACCATTTGGAGGCATTTAATGTTCGAGCAAAAACGGCTGATTTTCGACAAAAGAGATAACACCCCCCCATTACGTCATGCTTCAGAAATGTGGAAAATGGTCCGTTTTCAAATGTTTTATTTTTGAACGTCAGTTCACATTTGTAGGTGGATCATCAGTGTTAGAGCTAAAATTAGCATGTTTAAAGTGATTTTCATGCTTCCAGGGGCTCGGGAAGTTAATTAAATACCATTTGGAGGCATTTAATGTTCGAGCAAAAACGGCTGATTTTCGACAAAAGAGATAACACCCCCCCATTACGTCATGCTTCAGAAATGTGGAAAATGGTCCGTTTTCAAATGTTTTATTTTTGAACGTCAGTTCACATTTGTAGGTGGATCATCAGTGTTAGAGCTAAAATTAGCATGTTTAAAGTGATTTTCATGCTTCCAGGGGCCCAAAACACAAGATTTATGGAATGGTTAAAAGTGCATGAAAATGGCCAATTTACTCACTCTGAGTTCTCAAAAAGGGTTTCTTCACCCCGGGAAGTTAATTAAATACCATTTGGAGGCATTTAATGTTCGAGCAAAAACGGCTGATTTTCGACAAAAGAGATAACACCCCCCCATTACGTCATGCTTCAGAAATGTGGAAAATGGTCCGTTTTCAAATGTTTTATTTTTGAACGTCAGTTCACATTTGTAGGTGGATCATCAGTGTTAGAGCTAAAATTAGCATGTTTAAAGTGATTTTCATGCTTCCAGGGGCCCAAAACACAAGATTTATGGAATGGTTAAAAGTGCATGAAAATGGCCAATTTACTCACTCTGAGTTCTCAAAAAGGGTTTCTTCACCCCGGGAAGTTAATTAAATACCATTTGGAGGCATTTAATGTTCGAGCAAAAACGGCTGATTTTCGACAAAAGAGATAACACCCCCCCATTACGTCATGCTTCAGAAATGTGGAAAATGGTCCGTTTTCAAATGTTTTATTTTTGAACGTCAGTTCACATTTGTAGGTGGATCATCAGTGTTAGAGCTAAAATTAGCATGTTTAAAGTGATTTTCATGCTTCCAGGGGCCCAAAACACAAGATTTATGGAATGGTTAAAAGTGCATGAAAATGGCCAATTTACTCACTCTGAGTTCTCAAAAAGGGTTTCTTCACCCCGGGAAGTTAATTAAATACCATTTGGAGGCATTTAATGTTCGAGCAAAAACGGCTGATTTTCGACAAAAGAGATAACACCCCCCCATTACGTCATGCTTCAGAAATGTGGAAAATGGTCCGTTTTCAAAGGTTTTATTTTTGAACGTCAGTTCACATTTGTAGGTGGATCATCAGTGTTAGAGCTAAAATTAGCATGTTTAAAGTGATTTTCATGCTTCCAGGGGCTCGGGAAGTTAATTAAATACCATTTGGAGGCATTTAATGTTCGAGCAAAAACGGCTGATTTTCGACAAAAGAGATAACACCCCCCCCATTACGTCATGCTTCAGAAATGTGGAAAATGGTCCGTTTTCAAATGTTTTATTTTTGAACGTCAGTTCACATTTGTAGGTGGATCATCAGTGTTAGAGCTAAAATTAGCATGTTTAAAGTGATTTTCATGCTTCCAGGGGCTCGGGAAGTTAATTAAATACCATTTGGAGGCATTTAATGTTCGAGCAAAAACGGCTGATTTTCGACAAAAGAGATAACACCCCCCCATTACGTCATGCTTCAGAAATGTGGAAAATGGTCCGTTTTCAAATGTTTTATTTTTGAACGTCAGTTCACATTTGTAGGTGGATCATCAGTGTTAGAGCTAAAATTAGCATGTTTAAAGTGATTTTCATGCTTCCAGGGGCTCGGGAAGTTAATTAAATACCATTTGGAGGCATTTAATGTTCGAGCAAAAACGGCTGATTTTCGACAAAAGAGATAACACCCCCCCATTACGTCATGCTTCAGAAATGTGGAAAATGGTCCGTTTTCAAATGTTTTATTTTTGAACGTCAGTTCACATTTGTAGGTGGATCATCAGTGTTAGAGCTAAAATTAGCATGTTTAAAGTGATTTTCATGCTTCCAGGGGCTCGGGAAGTTAATTAAATACCATTTGGAGGCATTTAATGTTCGAGCAAAAACGGCTGATTTTCGACAAAAGAGATAACACCCCCCCATTACGTCATGCTTCAGAAATGTGGAAAATGGTCCGTTTTCAAATGTTTTATTTTTGAACGTCAGTTCACATTTGTAGGTGGATCATCAGTGTTAGAGCTAAAATTAGCATGTTTAAAGTGATTTTCATGCTTCCAGGGGCCCAAAACACAAGATTTATGGAATGGTTAAAAGTGCATGAAAATGGCCAATTTACTCACTCTGAGTTCTCAAAAAGGGTTTCTTCACCCCGGGAAGTTAATTAAATACCATTTGGAGGCATTTAATGTTCGAGCAAAAACGGCTGATTTTCGACAAAAGAGATAACACCCCCCCATTACGTCATGCTTCAGAAATGTGGAAAATGGTCCGTTTTCAAATGTTTTATTTTTGAACGTCAGTTCACATTTGTAGGTGGATCATCAGTGTTAGAGCTAAAATTAGCATGTTTAAAGTGATTTTCATGCTTCCAGGGGCCCAAAACACAAGATTTATGGAATGGTTAAAAGTGCATGAAAATGGCCAATTTTCTCACTCTGAGTTCTCAAAAAGGGTTTCTTCACCCCGGGAAGTTAATTAAATACCATTTGGAGGCATTTAATGTTCGAGCAAAAACGGCTGATTTTGGACAAAAGAGATAACACCCCCCCATTACGTCATGCTTCAGAAATGTGGAAAATGGTCCGTTTTCAAATGTTTTATTTTTGAACGTCAGTTCACATTTGTAGGTGGATCATCAGTGTTAGAGCTAAAATTAGCATGTTTAAAGTGATTTTCATGCTTCCAGGGGCCCAAAACACAAGATTTATGGAATGGTTAAAAGTGCATGAAAATGGCCAATTTACTCACTCTGAGTTCTCAAAAAGGGTTTCTTCACCCCGGGAAGTTAATTAAATACCATTTGGAGGCATTTAATGTTCGAGCAAAAACGGCTGATTTTCGACAAAAGAGATAACACCCCCCCATTACGTCATGCTTCAGAAATGTGGAAAATGGTCCGTTTTCAAATGTTTTATTTTTGAACGTCAGTTCACATTTGTAGGTGGATCATCAGTGTTAGAGCTAAAATTAGCATGTTTAAAGTGATTTTCATGCTTCCAGCGGCCCAAAACACAAGATTTATGGAATGGTTAAAAGTGCATGAAAATGGCCAATTTACTCACTCTGAGTTCTCAAAAAGGGTTTCTTCACCCCGGGAAGTTAATTAAATACCATTTGGAGGCATTTAATGTTCGAGCAAAAACGGCTGATTTTCGACAAAAGAGATAACACCCCCCCATTACGTCATGCTTCAGAAATGTGGAAAATGGTCCGTTTTCAAATGTTTTATTTTTGAACGTCAGTTCACATTTGTAGGTGGATCATCAGTGTTAGAGCTAAAATTAGCATGTTTAAAGTGATTTTCATGCTTCCAGGGGCCCAAAACACAAGATTTATGGAATGGTTAAAAGTGCATGAAAATGGCCAATTTACTCACTCTGAGTTCTCAAAAAGGGTTTCTTCACCCCGGGAATTTAATTAAATACCATTTGGAGGCATTTAATGTTCGAGCAAAAACGGCTGATTTTCGACAAAAGAGATAACACCCCCCCATTACGTCATGCTTCAGAAATGTGGAAAATGGTCCGTTTTCAAATGTTTTATTTTTGAACGTCAGTTCACATTTGTAGGTGGATCATCAGTGTTAGAGCTAAAATTAGCATGTTTAAAGTGATTTTCATGCTTCCAGGGGCCCAAAACACAAGATTTATGGAATGGTTAAAAGTGCATGAAAATGGCCAATTTACTCACTCTGAGTTCTCAAAAAGGGTTTCTTCACCCCGGGAAGTTATTTAAATACCATTTGGAGGCATTTAATGTTCGAGCAAAAACGGCTGATTTTCGACAAAAGAGATAACACCCCCCCATTACGTCATGCTTCAGAAATGTGGAAAATGGTCCGTTTTCAAATGTTTTATTTTTGAACGTCAGTTCACATTTGTAGGTGGATCATCAGTGTTAGAGCTAAAATTAGCATGTTTAAAGTGATTTTCATGCTTCCAGGGGCTCGGGAAGTTAATTAAATACCATTTGGAGGCATTTAATGTTCGAGCAAAAACGGCTGATTTTCGACAAAAGAGATAACACCCCCCCATTACGTCATGCTTCAGAAATGTGGAAAATGGTCCGTTTTCAAATGTTTTATTTTTGAACGTCAGTTCACATTTGTAGGTGGATCATCAGTGTTAGAGCTAAAATTAGCATGTTTAAAGTGATTTTCATGCTTCCAGGGGCTCGGGAAGTTAATTAAATACCATTTGGAGGCATTTAATGTTCGAGCAAAAACGGCTGATTTTCGACAAAAGAGATAACACCCCCCCATTACGTCATGCTTCAGAAATGTGGAAAATGGTCCGTTTTCAAATGTTTTATTTTTGAACGTCAGTTCACATTTGTAGGTGGATCATCAGTGTTAGAGCTAAAATTAGCATGTTTAAAGTGATTTTCATGCTTCCAGGGGCTCGGGAAGTTAATTAAATACCATTTGGAGGCATTTAATGTTTGAGCAAAAACGGCTGATTTTCGACAAAAGAGATAACACCCCCCCATTACGTCATGCTTCAGAAATGTGGAAAATGGTCCGTTTTCAAATGTTTTATTTTTGAACGTCAGTTCACATTTGTAGGTGGATCATCAGTGTTAGAGCTAAAATTAGCATGTTTAAAGTGATTTTCATGCTTCCAGGGGCCCAAAACACAAGATTTATGGAATGGTTAAAAGTGCATGAAAATGGCCAATTTACTCACTCTGAGTTCTCAAAAAGGGTTTCTTCACCCCGGGAAGTTAATTAAATACCATTTGGAGGCATTTAATGTTCGAGCAAAAACGGCTGATTTTCGACAAAAGAGATAACACCCCCCCCATTACGTCATGCTTCAGAAATGTGGAAAATGGTCAGTTTTCAAATGTTTTATTTTTGAACGTCAGTTCACATTTGTAGGTGGATCATCAGTGTTATAGCTAAAATTAGCATGTTTAAAGTGATTTTCATGCTTCCAGGGGCTCGGGAAGTTAATTAAATACCATTTGGAGGCATTTAATGTTCGAGCAAAAACGGCTGATTTTCGACAAAAGAGATAACACCCCCCCATTACGTCATGCTTCAGAAATGTGGAAAATGGTCCGTTTTCAAATGTTTTATTTTTGAACGTCAGTTCACATTTGTAGGTGGATCATCAGTGTTAGAGCTAAAATTAGCATGTTTAAAGTGATTTTCATGCTTCCAGGGGCTCGGGAAGTTAATTAAATACCATTTGGAGGCATTTAATGTTCGAGCAAAAACGGCTGATTTTCGACAAAAGAGATAACACCCCCCCATTACGTCATGCTTCAGAAATGTGGAAAATGGTCCGTTTTCAAATGTTTTATTTTTGAACGTCAGTTCACATTTGTAGGTGGATCATCAGTGTTAGAGCTAAAATTAGCATGTTTAAAATGATTTTCATGCTTCCAGGGGCTCGGGAAGTTAATTAAATACCATTTGGAGGCATTTAATGTTCGAGCAAAAACGGCTGATTTTCGACAAAAGAGATAACACCCCCCCATTACGTCATGCTTCAGAAATGTGGAAAATGGTCCGTTTTCAAATGTTTTATTTTTGAACGTCAGTTCACATTTGTAGGTGGATCATCAGTGTTAGAGCTAAAATTAGCATGTTTAAAGTGATTTTCATGCTTCCAGGGGCCCAAAACACAAGATTTATGGAATGGTTAAAAGTGCATGAAAATGGCCAATTTACTCACTCTGAGTTCTCAAAAAGGGTTTCTTCACCCCGGGAAGTTAATTAAATACCATTTGGAGGCATTTAATGTTCGAGCAAAAACGGCTGATTTTCGACAAAAGAGATAACACCCCCCCATTACGTCATGCTTCAGAAATGTGGAAAATGGTCCGTTTTCAAATGTTTTATTTTTGAACGTCAGTTCACATTTGTAGGTGGATCATCAGTGTTAGAGCTAAAATTAGCATGTTTAAAGTGATTTTCATGCTTCCAGGGGCCCAAAACACAAGATTTATGGAATGGTTAAAAGTGCATGAAAATGGCCAATTTACTCACTCTGAGTTCTCAAAAAGGGTTTCTTCACCCCGGGAAGTTAATTAAATACCATTTGGAGGCATTTAATGTTCGAGCAAAAACGGCTGATTTTCGACAAAAGAGATAACACCCCCCCATTACGTCATGCTTCAGAAATGTGGAAAATGGTCCGTTTTCAAATGTTTTATTTTTGAACGTCAGTTCACATTTGTAGGTGGATCATCAGTGTTAGAGCTAAAATTAGCATGTTTAAAGTGATTTTCATGCTTCCAGGGGCTCGGGAAGTTAATTAAATACCATTTGGAGGCATTTAATGTTCGAGCAAAAACGGCTGATTTTCGACAAAAGAGATAACACCCCCCCATTACGTCATGCTTCAGAAATGTGGAAAATGGTCCGTTTTCAAATGTTTTATTTTTGAACGTCAGTTCACATTTGTAGGTGGATCATCAGTGTTAGAGCTAAAATTAGCATGTTTAAAGTGATTTTCATGCTTCCAGGGGCTCGGGAAGTTAATTAAATACCATTTGGAGGCATTTAATGTTCGAGCAAAAACGGCTGATTTTCGACAAAAGAGATAACACCCCCCCATTACGTCATGCTTCAGAAATGTGGAAAATGGTCCGTTTTCAAATGTTTTATTTTTGAACGTCAGTTCACATTTGTAGGTGGATCATCAGTGTTAGAGCTAAAATTAGCATGTTTAAAGTGATTTTCATGCTTCCAGGGGCTCGGGAAGTTAATTAAATACCATTTGGAGGCATTTAATGTTCGAGCAAAAACGGCTGATTTTCGACAAAAGAGATAACACCCCCCCATTACGTCATGCTTCAGAAATGTGGAAAATGGTCCGTTTTCAAATGTTTTATTTTTGAACGTCAGTTCACATTTGTAGGTGGATCATCAGTGTTAGAGCTAAAATTAGCATGTTTAAAGTGATTTTCATGCTTCCAGGGGCTCGGGAAGTTAATTAAATACCATTTGGAGGCATTTAATGTTCGAGCAAAAACTGCTGATTTTCGACAAAAGAGATAACACCCCCCCATTACGTCATGCTTCAGAAATGTGGAAAATGGTCCGTTTTCAAATGTTTTATTTTTGAACGTCAGTTCACATTTGTAGGTGGATCATCAGTGTTAGAGCTAAAATTAGCATGTTTAAAGTGATTTTCATGCTTCCAGGGGCCCAAAACACAAGATTTATGGAATGGTTAAAAGTGCATGAAAATGGCCAATTTACTCACTCTGAGTTCTCAAAAAGGGTTTCTTCACCCCGGGAAGTTAATTAAATACCATTTGGAGGCATTTAATGTTCGAGCAAAAACGGCTGATTTTCGACAAAAGAGATAACACCCCCCCATTACGTCATGCTTCAGAAATGTGGAAAATGGTCCGTTTTCAAATGTTTTATTTTTGAACGTCAGTTCACATTTGTAGGTGGATCATCAGTGTTAGAGCTAAAATTAGCATGTTTAAAGTGATTTTCATGCTTCCAGGGGCTCGGGAAGTTAATTAAATACCATTTGGAGGCATTTAATGTTCGAGCAAAAACGGCTGATTTTCGACAAAAGAGATAACACCCCCCCATTACGTCATGCTTCAGAAATGTGGAAAATGGTCCGTTTTCAAATGTTTTATTTTTGAACGTCAGTTCACATTTGTAGGTGGATCATCAGTGTTAGAGCTAAAATTAGCATGTTTAAAGTGATTTTCATGCTTCCAGGGGCCCAAAAAAACAAGATTTATGGATAGGTTAAAAGTGCATGAAAATGGCCAATTTACTCACTCTGAGTTCTCAAAAAGGGTTTCTTCACCCCGGGAAGTTAATTAAATACCATTTGGAGGCATTTAATGTTCGAGCAAAAACGGCTGATTTTCGACAAAAGAGATAACACCCCCCCATTACGTCATGCTTCAGAAATGTGGAAAATGGTCCGTTTTCAAATGTTTTATTTTTGAACGTCAGTTCACATTTGTAGGTGGATCATCAGTGTTAGAGCTAAAATTAGCATGTTTAAAGTGATTTTCATGCTTCCAGGGGCTCGGGAAGTTAATTAAATACCATTTGGAGGCATTTAATGTTCGAGCAAAAACGGCTGATTTTCGACAAAAGAGATAACACCCCCCCATTACGTCATGCTTCAGAAATGTGGAAAATGGTCCGTTTTCAAATGTTTTATTTTTGAACGTCAGTTCACATTTGTAGGTGGATCATCAGTGTTAGAGCTAAAATTAGCATGTTTAAAGTGATTTTCATGCTTCCAGGGGCTCGGGAAGTTAATTAAATACCATTTGGAGGCATTTAATGTTCGAGCAAAAACGGCTGATTTTCGACAAAAGAGATAACACCCCCCCATTACGTCATGCTTCAGAAATGTGGAAAATGGTCCGTTTTCAAATGTTTTATTTTTGAACGTCAGTTCACATTTGTAGGTGGATCATCAGTGTTAGAGCTAAAATTAGCATGTTTAAAGTGATTTTCATGCTTCCAGGGGCTCGGGAAGTTAATTAAATACCATTTGGAGGCATTTAATGTTCGAGCAAAAACGGCTGATTTTCGACAAAAGAGATAACACCCCCCCATTACGTCATGCTTCAGAAATGTGGAAAATGGTCCGTTTTCAAATGTTTTATTTTTGAACGTCAGTTCACATTTGTAGGTGGATCATCAGTGTTAGAGCTAAAATTAGCATGTTTAAAGTGATTTTCATGCTTCCAGGGGCCCAAAACACAAGATTTATGGAATGGTTAAAAGTGCATGAAAATGGCCAATTTACTCACTCTGAGTTCTCAAAAAGGGTTTCTTCACCCCGGGAAGTTAATTAAATACCATTTGGAGGCATTTAATGTTCGAGCAAAAACGGCTGATTTTCGACAAAAGAGATAACACCCCCCCATTACGTCATGCTTCAGAAATGTGGAAAATGGTCCGTTTTCAAATGTTTTATTTTTGAACGTCAGTTCACATTTGTAGGTGGATCATCAGTGTTAGAGCTAAAATTAGCATGTTTAAAGTGATTTTCATGCTTCCAGGGGCCCAAAACACAAGATTTATGGAATGGTTAAAAGTGCATGAAAATGGCCAATTTACTCACTCTGAGTTCTCAAAAAGGGTTTCTTCACCCCGGGAAGTTAATTAAATACCATTTGGAGGCATTTAATGTTCGAGCAAAAACGGCTGATTTTCGACAAAAGAGATAACACCCCCCCATTACGTCATGCTTCAGAAATGTGGAAAATGGTCCGTTTTCAAATGTTTTATTTTTGAACGTCAGTTCACATTTGTAGGTGGATCATCAGTGTTAGAGCTAAAATTAGCATGTTTAAAGTGATTTTCATGCTTCCAGGGGCCCAAAACACAAGATTTATGGAATGGTTAAAAGTGCATGAAAATGGCCAATTTACTCACTCTGAGTTCTCAAAAAGGGTTTCTTCACCCCGGGAAGTTAATTAAATACCATTTGGAGGCATTTAATGTTCGAGCAAAAACGGCTGATTTTCGACAAAAGAGATAACACCCCCCCATTACGTCATGCTTCAGAAATGTGGAAAATGGTCCGTTTTCAAATGTTTTATTTTTGAACGTCAGTTCACATTTGTAGGTGGATCATCAGTGTTAGAGCTAAAATTAGCATGTTTAAAGTGATTTTCATGCTTCCAGGGGCCCAAAACACAAGATTTATGGAATGGTTAAAAGTGCATGAAAATGGCCAATTTACTCACTCTGAGTTCTCAAAAAGGGTTTCTTCACCCCGGGAAGTTAATTAAATACCATTTGGAGGCATTTAATGTTCGAGCAAAAACGGCTGATTTTCGACAAAAGAGATAACACCCCCCCATTACGTCATGCTTCAGAAATGTGGAAAATGGTCCGTTTTCAAATGTTTTATTTTTGAACGTCAGTTCACATTTGTAGGTGGATCATCAGTGTTAGAGCTAAAATTAGCATGTTTAAAGTGATTTTCATGCTTCCAGGGGCTCGGGAAGTTAATTAAATACCATTTGGAGGCATTTAATGTTCGAGCAAAAACGGCTGATTTTCGACAAAAGAGATAACACCCCCCCATTACGTCATGCTTCAGAAATGTGGAAAATGGTCCGTTTTCAAATGTTTTATTTTTGAACGTCAGTTCACATTTGTAGGTGGATCATCAGTGTTAGAGCTAAAATTAGCATGTTTAAAGTGATTTTCATGCTTCCAGGGGCTCGGGAAGTTAATAAAATACCATTTGGAGGCATTTAATGTTCGAGCAAAAACGGCTGATTTTCGACAAAAGAGATAACACCCCCCCATTACGTCATGCTTCAGAAATGTGGAAAATGGTCCGTTTTCAAATGTTTTATTTTTGAACGTCAGTTCACATTTGTAGGTGGATCATCAGTGTTAGAGCTAAAATTAGCATGTTTAAAGTGATTTTCATGCTTCTTGGGGCCCAAAACACAAGATTTATGGAATGGTTAAAAGTGCATGAAAATGGCCAATTTACTCACTCTGAGTTCTCAAAAAGGGTTTCTTCACCCCGGGAAGTTAATTAAATACCATTTGGAGGCATTTAATGTTCGAGCAAAAACTGCTGATTTTCGACAAAAGAGATAACACCCCCCATTACGTCATGCTTCAGAAATGTGGAAAATGGTCCGTTTTCAAATGTTTTATTTTTGAACGTCAGTTCACATTTGTAGGTGGATCATCAGTGTTAGAGCTAAAATTAGCATGTTTAAAGTGATTTTCATGCTTCCAGGGGCCCAAAACACAAGATTTATGGAATGGTTAAAAGTGCATGAAAATGGCCAATTTACTCACTCTGAGTTCTCAAAAAGGGTTTCTTCACCCCGGGAAGTTAATTAAATACCATTTGGAGGCATTTAATGTTCGAGCAAAAACGGCTGATTTTCGACAAAAGAGATAACACCCCCCCATTACGTCATGCTTCAGAAATGTGGAAAATGGTCCGTTTTCAAATGTTTTATTTTTGAACGTCAGTTCACATTTGTAGGTGGATCATCAGTGTTAGAGCTAAAATTAGCATGTTTAAAGTGATTTTCATGCTTCCAGGGGCTCGGGAAGTTAATTAAATACCATTTGGAGGCATTTAATGTTCGAGCAAAAACGGCTGATTTTCGACAAAAGAGATAACACCCCCCCATTACGTCATGCTTCAGAAATGTGGAAAATGGTCCGTTTTCAAATGTTTTATTTTTGAACGTCAGTTCACATTTGTAGGTGGATCATCAGTGTTAGAGCTAAAATTAGCATGTTTAAAGTGATTTTCATGCTTCCAGGGGCCCAAAAAAACAAGATTTATGGATAGGTTAAAAGTGCATGAAAATGGCCAATTTACTCACTCTGAGTTCTCAAAAAGGGTTTCTTCACCCCGGGAAGTTAATTAAATACCATTTGGAGGCATTTAATGTTCGAGCAAAAACGGCTGATTTTCGACAAAAGAGATAACACCCCCCCATTACGTCATGCTTCAGAAATGTGGAAAATGGTCCGTTTTCAAATGTTTTATTTTTGAACGTCAGTTCACATTTGTAGGTGGATCATCAGTGTTAGAGCTAAAATTAGCATGTTTAAAGTGATTTTCATGCTTCCAGGGGCTCGGGAAGTTAATTAAATACCATTTGGAGGCATTTAATGTTCGAGCAAAAACAGCTGATTTTCGACAAAAGAGATAACACCCCCCCATTACGTCATGCTTCAGAAATGTGGAAAATGGTCCGTTTTCAAATGTTTTATTTTTGAACGTCAGTTCACATTTGTAGGTGGATCATCAGTGTTAGAGCTAAAATTAGCATGTTTAAAGTGATTTTCATGCTTCCAGGGGCTCGGGAAGTTAATTAAATACCATTTGGAGGCATTTAATGTTCGAGCAAAAACGGCTGATTTTCGACAAAAGAGATAACACCCCCCCATTACGTCATGCTTCAGAAATGTGGAAAATGGTCCGTTTTCAAATGTTTTATTTTTGAACGTCAGTTCACATTTGTAGGTGGATCATCAGTGTTAGAGCTAAAATTAGCATGTTTAAAGTGATTTTCATGCTTCCAGGGGCTCGGGAAGTTAATTAAATACCATTTGGAGGCATTTAATGTTCGAGCAAAAACGGCTGATTTTCGACAAAAGAGATAACACCCCCCCATTACGTCATGCTTCAGAAATGTGGAAAATGGTCCGTTTTCAAATGTTTTATTTTTGAACGTCAGTTCACATTTGTAGGTGGATCATCAGTGTTAGAGCTAAAATTAGCATGTTTAAAGTGATTTTCATGCTTCCAGGGGCCCAAAACACAAGATTTATGGAATGGTTAAAAGTGCATGAAAATGGCCAATTTACTCACTCTGAGTTCTCAAAAAGGGTTTCTTCACCCCAGGAAGTTAATTAAATACCATTTGGAGGCATTTAATGTTCGAGCAAAAACGGCTGATTTTCGACAAAAGAGATAACACCCCCCCATTACGTCATGCTTCAGAAATGTGGAAAATGGTCCGTTTTCAAATGTTTTATTTTTGAACGTCAGTTCACATTTGTAGGTGGATCATCAGTGTTAGAGCTAAAATTAGCATGTTTAAAGTGATTTTCATGCTTCCAGGGGCCCAAAACACAAGATTTATGGAATGGTTAAAAGTGCATGAAAATGGCCAATTTACTCACTCTGAGTTCTCAAAAAGGGTTTCTTCACCCCGGGAAGTTAATTAAATACCATTTGGAGGCATTTAATGTTCGAGCAAAAACGGCTGATTTTCGACAAAAGAGATAACACCCCCCCATTACGTCATGCTTCAGAAATGTGGAAAATGGTCCGTTTTCAAATGTTTTATTTTTGAACGTCAGTTCACATTTGTAGGTGGATCATCAGTGTTAGAGCTAAAATTAGCATGTTTAAAGTGATTTTCATGCTTCCAGGGGCCCAAAACACAAGATTTATGGAATGGTTAAAAGTGCATGAAAATGGCCAATTTACTCACTCTGAGTTCTCAAAAAGGGTTTCTTCACCCCGGGAAGTTAATTAAATACCATTTGGAGGCATTTAATGTTCGAGCAAAAACGGCTGATTTTCGACAAAAGAGATAACACCCCCCCATTACGTCATGCTTCAGAAATGTGGAAAATGGTCCGTTTTCAAATGTTTTATTTTTGAACGTCAGTTCACATTTGTAGGTGGATCATCAGTGTTAGAGCTAAAATTAGCATGTTTAAAGGGATTTTCATGCTTCCAGGGGCCCAAAACACAAGATTTATGGAATGGTTAAAAGTGCATGAAAATGGCCAATTTACTCACTCTGAGTTCTCAAAAAGGGTTTCTTCACCCCGGGAAGTTAATTAAATACCATTTGGAGGCATTTAATGTTCGAGCAAAAACGGCTGATTTTCGACAAAAGAGATAACACCCCCCCATTACGTCATGCTTCAGAAATGTGGAAAATGGTCCGTTTTCAAATGTTTTATTTTTGAACGTCAGTTCACATTTGTAGGTGGATCATCAGTGTTAGAGCTAAAATTAGCATGTTTAAAGTGATTTTCATGCTTCCAGGGGCTCGGGAAGTTAATTAAATACCATTTGGAGGCATTTAATGTTCGAGCAAAAACGGCTGATTTTCGACAAAAGAGATAACACCCCCCCATTACGTCATGCTTCAGAAATGTGGAAAATGGTCCGTTTTCAAATGTTTTATTTTTGAACGTCAGTTCACATTTGTAGGTGGATCATCAGTGTTAGAGCTAAAATTAGCATGTTTAAAGTGATTTTCATGCTTCCAGGGGCTCGGGAAGTTAATTAAATACCATTTGGAGGCATTTAATGTTCGAGCAAAAACGGCTGATTTTCGACAAAAGAGATAACACCCCCCCATTACGTCATGCTTCAGAAATGTGGAAAATGGTCCGTTTTCAAATGTTTTATTTTTGAACGTCAGTTCACATTTGTAGGTGGATCATCAGTGTTAGAGCTAAAATTAGCATGTTTAAAGTGATTTTCATGCTTCCAGGGGCTCGGGAAGTTAATTAAATACCATTTGGAGGCATTTAATGTTCGAGCAAAAACGGCTGATTTTCGACAAAAGAGATAACACCCCCCCATTACGTCATGCTTCAGAAATGTGGAAAATGGTCCGTTTTCAAATGTTTTATTTTTGAACGTCAGTTCACATTTGTAGGTGGATCATCAGTGTTAGAGCTAAAATTAGCATGTTTAAAGTGATTTTCATGCTTCCAGGGGCTCGGGAAGTTAATTAAATACCATTTGGAGGCATTTAATGTTCGAGCAAAAACGGCTGATTTTCGACAAAAGAGATAACACCCCCCCATTACGTCATGCTTCAGAAATGTGGAAAATGGTCCGTTTTCAAATGTTTTATTTTTGAACGTCAGTTCACATTTGTAGGTGGATCATCAGTGTTAGAGCTAAAATTAGCATGTTTAAAATGATTTTCATGCTTCCAGGGGCTCGGGAAGTTAATTAAATACCATTTGGAGGCATTTAATGTTCGAGCAAAAACGGCTGATTTTCGACAAAAGAGATAACACCCCCCCATTACGTCATGCTTCAGAAATGTGGAAAATGGTCCGTTTTCAAATGTTTTATTTTTGAACGTCAGTTCACATTTGTAGGTGGATCATCAGTGTTAGAGCTAAAATTAGCATGTTTAAAGTGATTTTCATGCTTCCAGGGGCCCAAAACACAAGATTTATGGAATGGTTAAAAGTGCATGAAAATGGCCAATTTACTCACTCTGAGTTCTCAAAAAGGGTTTCTTCACCCCGGGAAGTTAATTAAATACCATTTGGAGGCATTTAATGTTCGAGCAAAAACGGCTGATTTTCGACAAAAGAGATAACACCCCCCCATTACGTCATGCTTCAGAAATGTGGAAAATGGTCCGTTTTCAAATGTTTTATTTTTGAACGTCAGTTCACATTTGTAGGTGGATCATCAGTGTTAGAGCTAAAATTAGCATGTTTAAAGTGATTTTCATGCTTCCAGGGGCCCAAAACACAAGATTTATGGAATGGTTAAAAGTGCATGAAAATGGCCAATTTACTCACTCTGAGTTCTCAAAAAGGGTTTCTTCACCCCGGGAAGTTAATTAAATACCATTTGGAGGCATTTAATGTTAGAGCAAAAACGGCTGATTTTCGACAAAAGAGATAACACCCCCCCATTACGTCATGCTTCAGAAATGTGGAAAATGGTCCGTTTTCAAATGTTTTATTTTTGAATGTCAGTTCACATTTGTAGGTGGATCATCAGTGTTAGAGCTAAAATTAGCATGTTTAAAGTGATTTTCATGCTTCCAGGGGCTCGGGAAGTTAATTAAATACCATTTGGAGGCATTTAATGTTCGAGCAAAAACGGCAGATTTTCGACAAAAGAGATAACACCCCCCCATTACGTCATGCTTCAGAAATGTGGAAAATGGTCCGTTTTCAAATGTTTTATTTTTGAACGTCAGTTCCCATTTGTAGGTGGATCATCAGTGTTAGAGCTAAAATTAGCATGTTTAAAGTGATTTTCATGCTTCCAGGGGCCCAAAACACAAGATTTATGGAATGGTTAAAAGTGCATGAACATGGCCAATTTACTCACTCTGAGTTCTCAAAAAGGGTTTCTTCACCCCGGGAAGTTAATTAAATACCATTTGGAGGCATTTAATGTTCGAGCAAAAACGGCTGATTTTCGACAAAAGAGATAACACCCCCCCCATTACGTCATGCTTCAGAAATGTGGAAAATGGTCCGTTTTCAAATGTTTTATTTTTGAACGTCAGTTCACATTTGTAGGTGGATCATCAGTGTTAGAGCTAAAATTAGCATGTTTAAAGTGATTTTCATGCTTCCAGGGGCTCGGGAAGTTAATTAAATACCATTTGGAGGCATTTAATGTTCGAGCAAAAACGGCTGATTTTCGACAAAAGAGATAACACCCCCCCCATTACGTCATGCTTCAGAAATGTGGAAAATGGTCCGTTTTCAAATGTTTTATTTTTGAACGTCAGTTCACATTTGTAGGTGGATCATCAGTGTTAGAGCTAAAATTAGCATGTTTAAAGTGATTTTCATGCTTCCAGGGGCTCGGGAAGTTAATTAAATACCATTTGGAGGCATTTAATGTTCGAGCAAAAACGGCTGATTTTCGACAAAAGAGATAACACCCCCCCATTACGTCATGCTTCAGAAATGTGGAAAATGGTCCGTTTTCAAATGTTTTTTTTTCGAACGTCAGTTCACATTTGTAGGTGGATCATCAGTGTTAGAGCTAAAATTAGCATGTTTAAAGTGATTTTCATGCTTCCAGGGGCTCGGGAAGTTAATAAAATACCATTTGGAGGCATTTAATGTTCGAGCAAAAACGGCTGATTTTCGACAAAAGAGATAACACCCCCCCATTACGTCATGCTTCAGAAATGTGGAAAATGGTCCGTTTTCAAATGTTTTATTTTTGAACGTCAGTTCACATTTGTAGGTGGATCATCAGTGTTAGAGCTAAAATTAGCATGTTTAAAGTGATTTTCATGCTTCCAGGGGCCCAAAACACAAGATTTATGGAATGGTTAAAAGTGCATGAAAATGGCCAATTTACTCACTCTGAGTTCTCAAAAAGGGTTTCTTCACCCCGGGAAGTTAATTAAATACCATTTGGAGGCATTTAATGTTCGAGCAAAAACGGCTGATTTTCGACAAAAGAGATAACACCCCCCCATTACGTCATGCTTCAGAAATGTGGAAAATGGTCCGTTTTCAAATGTTTTATTTTTGAACGTCAGTTCACATTTGTAGGTGGATCATCAGTGTTAGAGCTAAAATTAGCATGTTTAAAGTGATTTTCATGCTTCCAGGGGCCCAAAACACAAGATTTATGGAATGGTTAAAAGTGCATGAAAATGGCCAATTTACTCACTCTGAGTTCTCAAAAAGGGTTTCTTCACCCCGGGAAGTTAATTAAATACCATTTGGAGGCATTTAATGTTCGAGCAAAAACGGCTGATTTTCGACAAAAGAGATAACACCCCCCCATTACGTCATGCTTCAGAAATGTGGAAAATGGTCCGTTTTCAAATGTTTTATTTTTGAACGTCAGTTCACATTTGTAGGTGGATCATCAGTGTTAGAGCTAAAATTAGCATGTTTAAAGTGATTTTCATGCTTCCAGGGGCTCGGGAAGTTAATTAAATACCATTTGGAGGCATTTAATGTTCGAGCAAAAACGGCTGATTTTCGACAAAAGAGATAACACCCCCCCATTACGTCATGCTTCAGAAATGTGGAAAATGGTCCGTTTTCAAATGTTTTATTTTTGAACGTCAGTTCACATTTGTAGGTGGATCATCAGTGTTAGAGCTAAAATTAGCATGTTTAAAGTGATTTTCATGCTTCCAGGGGCTCGGGAAGTTAATAAAATACCATTTGGAGGCATTTAATGTTCGAGCAAAAACGGCTGATTTTCGACAAAAGAGATAACACCCCCCCATTACGTCATGCTTCAGAAATGTGGAAAATGGTCCGTTTTCAAATGTTTTATTTTTGAACGTCAGTTCACATTTGTAGGTGGATCATCAGTGTTAGAGCTAAAATTAGCATGTTTAAAGTGATTTTCATGCTTCTTGGGGCCCAAAACACAAGATTTATGGAATGGTTAAAAGTGCATGAAAATGGCCAATTTACTCACTCTGAGTTCTCAAAAAGGGTTTCTTCACCCCGGGAAGTTAATTAAATACCATTTGGAGGCATTTAATGTTCGAGCAAAAACTGCTGATTTTCGACAAAAGAGATAACACCCCCCATTACGTCATGCTTCAGAAATGTGGAAAATGGTCCGTTTTCAAATGTTTTATTTTTGAACGTCAGTTCACATTTGTAGGTGGATCATCAGTGTTAGAGCTAAAATTAGCATGTTTAAAGTGATTTTCATGCTTCCAGGGGCCCAAAACACAAGATTTATGGAATGGTTAAAAGTGCATGAAAATGGCCAATTTACTCACTCTGAGTTCTCAAAAAGGGTTTCTTCACCCCGGGAAGTTAATTAAATACCATTTGGAGGCATTTAATGTTCGAGCAAAAACGGCTGATTTTCGACAAAAGAGATAACACCCCCCCATTACGTCATGCTTCAGAAATGTGGAAAATGGTCCGTTTTCAAATGTTTTATTTTTGAACGTCAGTTCACATTTGTAGGTGGATCATCAGTGTTAGAGCTAAAATTAGCATGTTTAAAGTGATTTTCATGCTTCCAGGGGCTCGGGAAGTTAATTAAATACCATTTGGAGGCATTTAATGTTCGAGCAAAAACGGCTGATTTTCGACAAAAGAGATAACACCCCCCCATTACGTCATGCTTCAGAAATGTGGAAAATGGTCCGTTTTCAAATGTTTTATTTTTGAACGTCAGTTCACATTTGTAGGTGGATCATCAGTGTTAGAGCTAAAATTAGCATGTTTAAAGTGATTTTCATGCTTCTTGGGGCCCAAAACACAAGATTTATGGAATGGTTAAAAGTGCATGAAAATGGCCAATTTACTCACTCTGAGTTCTCAAAAAGGGTTTCTTCACCCCGGGAAGTTAATTAAATACCATTTGGATGCATTTAATGTTCGAGCAAAAACTGCTGATTTTCGACAAAAGAGATAACACCCCCCATTACGTCATGCTTCAGAAATGTGGAAAATGGTCCGTTTTCAAATGTTTTATTTTTGAACGTCAGTTCACATTTGTAGGTGGATCATCAGTGTTAGAGCTAAAATTAGCATGTTTAAAGTGATTTTCATGCTTCCAGGGGCCCAAAACACAAGATTTATGGAATGGTTAAAAGTGCATGAAAATGGCCAATTTACTCACTCTGAGTTCTCAAAAAGGGTTTCTTCACCCCGGGAAGTTAATTAAATACCATTTGGAGGCATTTAATGTTCGAGCAAAAACGGCTGATTTTCGACAAAAGAGATAACACCCCCCCATTACGTCATGCTTCAGAAATGTGGAAAATGGTCCGTTTTCAAATGTTTTATTTTTGAACGTCAGTTCACATTTGTAGGTGGATCATCAGTGTTAGAGCTAAAATTAGCATGTTTAAAGTGATTTTCATGCTTCCAGGGGCTCGGGAAGTTAATTAAATACCATTTGGAGGCATTTAATGTTCGAGCAAAAACGGCTGATTTTCGACAAAAGAGATAACACCCCCCCATTACGTCATGCTTCAGAAATGTGGAAAATGGTCCGTTTTCAAATGTTTTATTTTTGAACGTCAGTTCACATTTGTAGGTGGATCATCAGTGTTAGAGCTAAAATTAGCATGTTTAAAGTGATTTTCATGCTTCCAGGGGCCCAAAAAAACAAGATTTATGGATAGGTTAAAAGTGCATGAAAATGGCCAATTTACTCACTCTGAGTTCTCAAAAAGGGTTTCTTCACCCCGGGAAGTTAATTAAATACCATTTGGAGGCATTTAATGTTCGAGCAAAAACGGCTGATTTTCGACAAAAGAGATAACACCCCCCCATTACGTCATGCTTCAGAAATGTGGAAAATGGTCCGTTTTCAAATGTTTTATTTTTGAACGTCAGTTCACATTTGTAGGTGGATCATCAGTGTTAGAGCTAAAATTAGCATGTTTAAAGTGATTTTCATGCTTCCAGGGGCTCGGGAAGTTAATTAAATACCATTTGGAGGCATTTAATGTTCGAGCAAAAACGGCTGATTTTCGACAAAAGAGATAACACCCCCCCATTACGTCATGCTTCAGAAATGTGGAAAATGGTCCGTTTTCAAATGTTTTATTTTTGAACGTCAGTTCACATTTGTAGGTGGATCATCAGTGTTAGAGCTAAAATTAGCATGTTTAAAGTGATTTTCATGCTTCCAGGGGCTCGGGAAGTTAATTAAATACCATTTGGAGGCATTTAATGTTCGAGCAAAAACGGCTGATTTTCGACAAAAGAGATAACACCCCCCCATTACGTCATGCTTCAGAAATGTGGAAAATGGTCCGTTTTCAAATGTTTTATTTTTGAACGTCAGTTCACATTTGTAGGTGGATCATCAGTGTTAGAGCTAAAATTAGCATGTTTAAAGTGATTTTCATGCTTCCAGGGGCTCGGGAAGTTAATTAAATACCATTTGGAGGCATTTAATGTTCGAGCAAAAACGGCTGATTTTCGACAAAAGAGATAACACCCCCCCATTACGTCATGCTTCAGAAATGTGGAAAATGGTCCGTTTTCAAATGTTTTATTTTTGAACGTCAGTTCACATTTGTAGGTGGATCATCAGTGTTAGAGCTAAAATTAGCATGTTTAAAGTGATTTTCATGCTTCCAGGGGCCCAAAACACAAGATTTATGGAATGGTTAAAAGTGCATGAAAATGGCCAATTTACTCACTCTGAGTTCTCAAAAAGGGTTTCTTCACCCCGGGAAGTTAATTAAATACCATTTGGAGGCATTTAATGTTCGAGCAAAAACGGCTGATTTTCGACAAAAGAGATAACACCCCCCCATTACGTCATGCTTCAGAAATGTGGAAAATGGTCCGTTTTCAAATGTTTTATTTTTGAACGTCAGTTCACATTTGTAGGTGGATCATCAGTGTTAGAGCTAAAATTAGCATGTTTAAAGTGATTTTCATGCTTCCAGGGGCCCAAAACACAAGATTTATGGAATGGTTAAAAGTGCATGAAAATGGCCAATTTACTCACTCTGAGTTCTCAAAAAGGGTTTCTTCACCCCGGGAAGTTAATTAAATACCATTTGGAGGCATTTAATGTTCGAGCAAAAACGGCTGATTTTCGACAAAAGAGATAACACCCCCCCATTACGTCATGCTTCAGAAATGTGGAAAATGGTCCGTTTTCAAATGTTTTATTTTTGAACGTCAGTTCACATTTGTAGGTGGATCATCAGTGTTAGAGCTAAAATTAGCATGTTTAAAGTGATTTTCATGCTTCCAGGGGCCCAAAACACAAGATTTATGGAATGGTTAAAAGTGCATGAAAATGGCCAATTTACTCACTCTGAGTTCTCAAAAAGGGTTTCTTCACCCCGGGAAGTTAATTAAATACCATTTGGAGGCATTTAATGTTCGAGCAAAAACGGCTGATTTTCGACAAAAGAGATAACACCCCCCCATTACGTCATGCTTCAGAAATGTGGAAAATGGTCCGTTTTCAAATGTTTTATTTTTGAACGTCAGTTCACATTTGTAGGTGGATCATCAGTGTTAGAGCTAAAATTAGCATGTTTAAAGTGATTTTCATGCTTCCAGGGGCCCAAAACACAAGATTTATGGAATGGTTAAAAGTGCATGAAAATGGCCAATTTACTCACTCTGAGTTCTCAAAAAGGGTTTCTTCACCCCGGGAAGTTAATTAAATACCATTTGGAGGCATTTAATGTTCGAGCAAAAACGGCTGATTTTCGACAAAAGAGATAACACCCCCCCATTACGTCATGCTTCAGAAATGTGGAAAATGGTCCGTTTTCAAATGTTTTATTTTTGAACGTCAGTTCACATTTGTAGGTGGATCATCAGTGTTAGAGCTAAAATTAGCATGTTTAAAGTGATTTTCATGCTTCCAGGGGCTCGGGAAGTTAATTAAATACCATTTGGAGGCATTTAATGTTCGAGCAAAAACGGCTGATTTTCGACAAAAGAGATAACACCCCCCCATTACGTCATGCTTCAGAAATGTGGAAAATGGTCCGTTTTCAAATGTTTTATTTTTGAACGTCAGTTCACATTTGTAGGTGGATCATCAGTGTTAGAGCTAAAATTAGCATGTTTAAAGTGATTTTCATGCTTCCAGGGGCTCGGGAAGTTAATTAAATACCATTTGGAGGCATTTAATGTTCGAGCAAAAACGGCTGATTTTCGACAAAAGAGATAACACCCCCCCATTACGTCATGCTTCAGAAATGTGGAAAATGGTCCGTTTTCAAATGTTTTATTTTTGAACGTCAGTTCACATTTGTAGGTGGATCATCAGTGTTAGAGCTAAAATTAGCATGTTTAAAGTGATTTTCATGCTTCCAGGGGCTCGGGAAGTTAATTAAATACCATTTGGAGGCATTTAATGTTCGAGCAAAAACGGCTGATTTTCGACAAAAGAGATAACACCCCCCCATTACGTCATGCTTCAGAAATGTGGAAAATGGTCCGTTTTCAAATGTTTTATTTTTGAACGTCAGTTCACATTTGTAGGTGGATCATCAGTGTTAGAGCTAAAATTAGCATGTTTAAAGTGATTTTCATGCTTCCAGGGGCTCGGGAAGTTAATTAAATACCATTTGGAGGCATTTAATGTTCGAGCAAAAACGGCTGATTTTCTACAAAAGAGATAACACCCCCCCATTACGTCATGCTTCAGAAATGTGGAAAATGGTCCGTTTTCAAATGTTTTATTTTTGAACGTCAGTTCACATTTGTAGGTGGATCATCAGTGTTAGAGCTAAAATTAGCATGTTTAAAATGATTTTCATGCTTCCAGGGGCTCGGGAAGTTAATTAAATACCATTTGGAGGCATTTAATGTTCGAGCAAAAACGGCTGATTTTCGACAAAAGAGATAACACCCCCCCATTACGTCATGCTTCAGAAATGTGGAAAATGGTCCGTTTTCAAATGTTTTATTTTTGAACGTCAGTTCACATTTGTAGGTGGATCATCAGTGTTAGAGCTAAAATTAGCATGTTTAAAGTGATTTTCATGCTTCCAGGGGCCCAAAACACAAGATTTATGGAATGGTTAAAAGTGCATGAAAATGGCCAATTTACTCACTCTGAGTTCTCAAAAAGGGTTTCTTCACCCCGGGAAGTTATTAAATACCATTTGGAGGCATTTAATGTTCGAGCAAAAACGGCTGATTTTCGACAAAAGAGATAACACCCCCCCATTACGTCATGCTTCAGAAATGTGGAAAATGGTCCGTTTTCAAATGTTTTATTTTTGAACGTCAGTTCACATTTGTAGGTGGATCATCAGTGTTAGAGCTAAAATTAGCATGTTTAAAGTGATTTTCATGCTTCCAGGGGCCCAAAACACAAGATTTATGGAATGGTTAAAAGTGCATGAAAATGGCCAATTTACTCACTCTGAGTTCTCAAAAAGGGTTTCTTCACCCCGGGAAGTTAATTAAATACCATTTGGAGGCATTTAATGTTAGAGCAAAAACGGCTGATTTTCGACAAAAGAGATAACACCCCCCCATTACGTCATGCTTCAGAAATGTGGAAAATGGTCCGTTTTCAAATGTTTTATTTTTGAATGTCAGTTCACATTTGTAGGTGGATCATCAGTGTTAGAGCTAAAATTAGCATGTTTAAAGTGATTTTCATGCTTCCAGGGGCTCGGGAAGTTAATTAAATACCATTTGGAGGCATTTAATGTTCGAGCAAAAACGGCTGATTTTCGACAAAAGAGATAACACCCCCCCATTACGTCATGCTTCAGAAATGTGGAAAATGGTCCGTTTTCAAATGTTTTATTTTTGAACGTCAGTTCCCATTTGTAGGTGGATCATCAGTGTTAGAGCTAAAATTAGCATGTTTAAAGTGATTTTCATGCTTCCAGGGGCCCAAAACACAAGATTTATGGAATGGTTAAAAGTGCATGAACATGGCCAATTTACTCACTCTGAGTTCTCAAAAAGGGTTTCTTCACCCCGGGAAGTTAATTAAATACCATTTGGAGGCATTTAATGTTCGAGCAAAAACGGCTGATTTTCGACAAAAGAGATAACACCCCCCCATTACGTCATGCTTCAGAAATGTGGAAAATGGTCCGTTTTCAAATGTTTTATTTTTGAACGTCAGTTCACATTTGTAGGTGGATCATCAGTGTTAGAGCTAAAATTAGCATGTTTAAAGTGATTTTCATGCTTCCAGGGGCTCGGGAAGTTAATTAAATACCATTTGGAGGCATTTAATGTTCGAGCAAAAACGGCTGATTTTCGACAAAAGAGATAACACCCCCCCCATTACGTCATGCTTCAGAAATGTGGAAAATGGTCCGTTTTCAAATGTTTTATTTTTGAACGTCAGTTCACATTTGTAGGTGGATCATCAGTGTTAGAGCTAAAATTAGCATGTTTAAAGTGATTTTCATGCTTCCAGGGGCTCGGGAAGTTAATTAAATACCATTTGGAGGCATTTAATGTTCGAGCAAAAACGGCTGATTTTCGACAAAAGAGATAACACCCCCCCATTACGTCATGCTTCAGAAATGTGGAAAATGGTCCGTTTTCAAATGTTTTTTTTTCGAACGTCAGTTCACATTTGTAGGTGGATCATCAGTGTTAGAGCTAAAATTAGCATGTTTAAAGTGATTTTCATGCTTCCAGGGGCTCGGGAAGTTAATAAAATACCATTTGGAGGCATTTAATGTTCGAGCAAAAACGGCTGATTTTCGACAAAAGAGATAACACCCCCCCATTACGTCATGCTTCAGAAATGTGGAAAATGGTCCGTTTTCAAATGTTTTATTTTTGAACGTCAGTTCACATTTGTAGGTGGATCATCAGTGTTAGAGCTAAAATTAGCATGTTTAAAGTGATTTTCATGCTTCTTGGGGCCCAAAACACAAGATTTATGGAATGGTTAAAAGTGCATGAAAATGGCCAATTTACTCACTCTGAGTTCTCAAAAAGGGTTTCTTCACCCCGGGAAGTTAATTAAATACCATTTGGAGGCATTTAATGTTCGAGCAAAAACTGCTGATTTTCGACAAAAGAGATAACACCCCCCCATTACGTCATGCTTCAGAAATGTGGAAAATGGTCCGTTTTCAAATGTTTTATTTTTGAACGTCAGTTCACATTTGTAGGTGGATCATCAGTGTTAGAGCTAAAATTAGCATGTTTAAAGTGATTTTCATGCTTCCAGGGGCCCAAAACACAAGATTTATGGAATGGTTAAAAGTGCATGAAAATGGCCAATTTACTCACTCTGAGTTCTCAAAAAGGGTTTCTTCACCCCGGGAAGTTAATTAAATACCATTTGGAGGCATTTAATGTTCGAGCAAAAACGGCTGATTTTCGACAAAAGAGATAACACCCCCCCATTACGTCATGCTTCAGAAATGTGGAAAATGGTCCGTTTTCAAATGTTTTATTTTTGAACGTCAGTTCACATTTGTAGGTGGATCATCAGTGTTAGAGCTAAAATTAGCATGTTTAAAGTGATTTTCATGCTTCCAGGGGCTCGGGAAGTTAATTAAATACCATTTGGAGGCATTTAATGTTCGAGCAAAAACGGCTGATTTTCGACAAAAGAGATAACACCCCCCCATTACGTCATGCTTCAGAAATGTGGAAAATGGTCCGTTTTCAAATGTTTTATTTTTGAACGTCAGTTCACATTTGTAGGTGGATCATCAGTGTTAGAGCTAAAATTAGCATGTTTAAAGTGATTTTCATGCTTCCAGGGGCCCAAAAAAACAAGATTTATGGATAGGTTAAAAGTGCATGAAAATGGCCAATTTACTCACTCTGAGTTCTCAAAAAGGGTTTCTTCACCCCGGGAAGTTAATTAAATACCATTTGGAGGCATTTAATGTTCGAGCAAAAACGGCTGATTTTCGACAAAAGAGATAACACCCCCCCATTACGTCATGCTTCAGAAATGTGGAAAATGGTCCGTTTTCAAATGTTTTATTTTTGAACGTCAGTTCACATTTGTAGGTGGATCATCAGTGTTAGAGCTAAAATTAGCATGTTTAAAGTGATTTTCATGCTTCCAGGGGCTCGGGAAGTTAATTAAATACCATTTGGAGGCATTTAATGTTCGAGCAAAAACGGCTGATTTTCGACAAAAGAGATAACACCCCCCCATTGTCATGCTTCAGAAATGTGGAAAATGGTCCGTTTTCAAATGTTTTATTTTTGAACGTCAGTTCACATTTGTAGGTGGATCATCAGTGTTAGAGCTAAAATTAGCATGTTTAAAGTGATTTTCATGCTTCCAGGGGCCCAAAACACAAGATTTATGGAATGGTTAAAAGTGCATGAAAATGGCCAATGTACTCACTCTGAGTTCTCAAAAAGGGTTTCTTCACCCCGGGAAGTTAATTAAATACCATTTGGAGGCATTTAATGTTCGAGCAAAAACGGCTGATTTTCGACAAAAGAGATAACACCCCCCCCATTACGTCATGCTTCAGAAATGTGGAAAATGGTCCGTTTTCAAATGTTTTATTTTTGAACGTCAGTTCACATTTGTAGGTGGATCATCAGTGTTAGAGCTAAAATTAGCATGTTTAAAGTGATTTTCATGCTTCCAGGGGCTCGGGAAGTTAATTAAATACCATTTGGAGGCATTTAATGTTCGAGCAAAAACGGCTGATTTTCGACAAAAGAGATAACACCCCCCCATTACGTCATGCTTCAGAAATGTGGAAAATGGTCCGTTTTCAAATGTTTTATTTTTGAACGTCAGTTCACATTTGTAGGTGGATCATCAGTGTTAGAGCTAAAATTAGCATGTTTAAAGTGATTTTCATGCTTCCAGGGGCTCGGGAAGTTAATTAAATACCATTTGGAGGCATTTAATGTTCGAGCAAAAACGGCTGATTTTCGACAAAAGAGATAACACCCCCCCATTACGTCATGCTTCAGAAATGTGGAAAATGGTCCGTTTTCAAAATGTTTTATTTTTGAACGTCAGTTCACATTTGTAGGTGGATCATCAGTGTTAGAGCTAAAATTAGCATGTTTAAAGTGATTTTCATGCTTCCAGGGGCCCAAAACACAAGATTTATGGAATGGTTAAAAGTGCATGAAAATGGCCAATTTACTCACTCTGAGTTCTCAAAAAGGGTTTCTTCACCCCGGGAAGTTAATTAAATACCATTTGGAGGCATTTAATGTTCGAGCAAAAACGGCTGATTTTCGACAAAAGAGATAACACCCCCCCATTACGTCATGCTTCAGAAATGTGGAAAATGGTCCGTTTTCAAATGTTTTATTTTTGAACGTCAGTTCACATTTGTAGGTGGATCATCAGTGTTAGAGCTAAAATTAGCATGTTTAAAGTGATTTTCATGCTTCCAGGGGCCCAAAACACAAGATTTATGGAATGGTTAAAAGTGCATGAAAATGGCCAATTTACTCACTCTGAGTTCTCAAACAGGGTTTCTTCACCCCGGGAAGTTAATTAAATACCATTTGGAGGCATTTAATGTTCGAGCAAAAACGGCTGATTTTCGACAAAAGAGATAACACCCCCCATTACGTCATGCTTCAGAAAATGTGGAAAATGGTCCGTTTTCAAATGTTTTATTTTTGAACGTCAGTTCACATTTGTAGGTGGATCATCAGTGTTAGAGCTAAAATTAGCATGTTTAAAGTGATTTTCATGCTTCCAGGGGCCCAAAACACAAGATTTATGGAATGGTTAAAAGTGCATGAAAATGGCCAATTTACTCACTCTGAGTTCTCAAAAAGGGTTTCTTCACCCCGGGAAGTTAATTAAATACCATTTGGAGGCATTTAATGTTCGAGCAAAAACGGCTGATTTTCGACAAAAGAGATAACACCCCCCCATTACGTCATGCTTTAGAAATGTGGAAAATGGTCCGTTTTCAAATGTTTTATTTTTGAACGTCAGTTCACATTTGTAGGTGGATCATCAGTGTTAGAGCTAAAATTAGCATGTTTAAAGTGATTTTCATGCTTCCAGGGGCTCGGGAAGTTAATTAAATACCATTTGGAGGCATTTAATGTTCGAGCAAAAACGGCTGATTTTCGACAAAAGAGATAACACCCCCCCATTACGTCATGCTTCAGAAATGTGGAAAATGGTCCGTTTTCAAATGTTTTATTTTTGAACGTCAGTTCACATTTGTAGGTGGATCATCAGTGTTAGAGCTAAAATTAGCATGTTTAAAGTGATTTTCATGCTTCCAGGGGCTCGGGAAGTTAATTAAATACCATTTGGAGGCATTTAATGTTCGAGCAAAAACGGCTGATTTTCGACAAAAGAGATAACACCCCCCCATTACGTCATGCTTCAGAAATGTGGAAAATGGTCCGTTTTCAAATGTTTTATTTTTGAACGTCAGTTCACATTTGTAGGTGGATCATCAGTGTTAGAGCTAAAATTAGCATGTTTAAAGTGATTTTCATGCTTCCAGGGGCTCGGGAAGTTAATTAAATACCATTTGGAGGCATTTAATGTTCGAGCAAAAACGGCTGATTTTCGACAAAAGAGATAACACCCCCCCATTACGTCATGCTTCAGAAATGTGGAAAATGGTCAGTTTTCAAATGTTTTATTTTTTGAACGTCAGTTCACATTTGTAGGTGGATCATCAGTGTTAGAGCTAAAATTAGCATGTTTAAAGTGATTTTCATGCTTCCAGGGGCCCAAAACACAAGATTTATGGAATGGTTAAAAGTGCATGAAAATGGCCAATTTACTCACTCTGAGTTCTCAAAAAGGGTTTCTTCACCCCGGGAAGTTAATTAAATACCATTTGGAGGCATTTAATGTTCGAGCAAAAACGGCTGATTTTCGACAAAAGAGATAACACCCCCCCATTACGTCATGCTTCAGAAATGTGGAAAATGGTCCGTTTTCAAATGTTTTATTTTTGAACGTCAGTTCACATTTGTAGGTGGATCATCAGTGTTAGAGCTAAAATTAGCATGTTTAAAGTGATTTTCATGCTTCCAGGGGCTCGGGAAGTTAATTAAATACCATTTGGAGCCATTTAATGTTCGAGCAAAAACGGCTGATTTTCGACAAAAGAGATAACACCCCCCCATTACGTCATGCTTCAGAAATGTGGAAAATGGTCCGTTTTCAAATGTTTTATTTTTGAACGTCAGTTCACATTTGTAGGTGGATCATCAGTGTTAGAGCTAAAATTAGCATGTTTAAAGTGATTTTCATGCTTCCAGGGGCCCAAAACACAAGATTTATGGAATGGTTAAAAGTGCATGAAAATGGCCAATTTACTCACTCTGAGTTCTCAAAAAGGGTTTCTTCACCCCGGGAAGTTAATTAAATACCATTTGGAGGCATTTAATGTTCGAGCAAAAACGGCTGATTTTCGACAAAAGAGATAACACCCCCCATTACGTCATGCTTCAGAAATGTGGAAAATGGTCCGTTTTCAAATGTTTTATTTTTGAACGTCAGTTCACATTTGTAGGTGGATCATCAGTGTTAGAGCTAAAATTAGCATGTTTAAAGTGATTTCATGCTTCCAGGGGCCCAAAACACAAGATTTATGGAATGGTTAAAAGTGCATGAAAATGGCCAATTTACTCACTCTGAGTTCTCAAAAAGGGTTTCTTCACCCCGGGAAGTTAATTAAATACCATTTGGAGGCATTTAATGTTCGAGCAAAAACGGCTGATTTTCGACAAAAGAGATAACACCCCCCCATTACGTCATGCTTCAGAAATGTGGAAAATGGTCCGTTTTCAAATGTTTTTATTTTTGAACGTCAGTTCACATTTGTAGGTGGATCATCAGTGTTAGAGCTAAAATTAGCATGTTTAAAGTGATTTTCATGCTTCCAGGGGCCCAAAACACAAGATTTATGGAATGGTTAAAAGTGCATGAAAATGGCCAATTTACTCACTCTGAGTTCTCAAAAAGGGTTTCTTCACCCCGGGAAGTTAATTAAATACCATTTGGAGGCATTTAATGTTCGAGCAAAAACGGCTGATTTTCGACAAAAGAGATAACACCCCCCCATTACGTCATGCTTCAGAAATGTGGAAAATGGTCCGTTTTCAAATGTTTTATTTTTGAACGTCAGTTCACATTTGTAGGTGGATCATCAGTGTTAGAGCTAAAATTAGCATGTTTAAAGTGATTTTCATGCTTCCAGGGGCTCGGGAAGTTAATTAAATACCATTTGGAGGCATTTAATGTTCGAGCAAAAACGGCTGATTTTCGACAAAAGAGATAACACCCCCCATTACGTCATGCTTCAGAAATGTGGAAAATGGTCCGTTTTCAAATGTTTTATTTTTGAACGTCAGTTCACATTTGTAGGTGGATCATCAGTGTTAGAGCTAAAATTAGCATGTTTAAAGTGATTTTCATGCTTCCAGGGGCTCGGGAAGTTAATTAAATACCATTTGGAGGCATTTAATGTTCGAGCAAAAACGGCTGATTTTCGACAAAAGAGATAACACCCCCCCATTACGTCATGCTTCAGAAATGTGGAAAATGGTCCGTTTTCAAATGTTTTATTTTTGAACGTCAGTTCACATTTGTAGGTGGATCATCAGTGTTAGAGCTAAAATTAGCATGTTTAAAGTGATTTTCATGCTTCCAGGGGCCCAAAACACAAGATTTATGGAATGGTTAAAAGTGCATGAAAATGGCCAATTTACTCACTCTGAGTTCTCAAAAAGGGTTTCTTCACCCCGGGAAGTTAATTAAATACCATTTGGAGGCATTTAATGTTCGAGCAAAAACGGCTGATTTTCGACAAAAGAGATAACACCCCCCATTACGTCATGCTTCAGAAATGTGGAAAATGGTCCGTTTTCAAATGTTTTATTTTTGAACGTCAGTTCACATTTGTAGGTGGATCATCAGTGTTAGAGCTAAAATTAGCATGTTTAAAGTGATTTTCATGCTTCCAGGGGCCCAAAACACAAGATTTATGGAATGGGTTAAAAGTGCATGAAAATGGCCAATTTACTCACTCTGAGTTCTCAAAAAGGGTTTCTTCACCCCGGGAAGTTAATTAAATACCATTTGGAGGCATTTAATGTTCGAGCAAAAACGGCTGATTTTCGACAAAAGAGATAAAACCCCCCCCATTACGTCATGCTTCAGAAATGTGGAAAATGGTCCGTTTTCAAATGTTTTATTTTTGAACGTCAGTTCACATTTGTAGGTGGATCATCAGTGTTAGAGCTAAAATTAGCATGTTTAAAGTGATTTTCATGCTTCCAGGGGCTCGGGAAGTTAATTAAATACCATTTGGAGGCATTTAATGTTCGAGCAAAAACTGCTGATTTTCGACAAAAGAGATAACACCCCCCCATTACGTCATGCTTCAGAAATGTGGAAATTGGTCCATTTTCAAATGTTTTATTTTTGAACGTCAGTTCACATTTGTAGGTGGATCATCAGTGTTAGAGCTAAAATTAGCATGTTTAAAGTCATTTTCATGCTTCCAGGGGCTCGGGAAGTTAATTAAATACCATTTGGAGGCATTTAATGTTCGAGCAAAAACGGCTGATTTTCGACAAAAGAGATAACACCCCCCCATTACGTCATGCTTCAGAAATGTGGAAAATGGTCCGTTTTCAAATGTTTTATTTTTGAACGTCAGTTCACATTTGTAGGTGGATCATCAGTGTTAGAGCTAAAATTAGCATGTTTAAAGTGATTTTCATGCTTCCAGGGGCCCAAAACACAAGATTTATGGAATGGTTAAAAGTGCATGAAAATGGCCAATTTACTCACTCTGAGTTCTCAAAAAGGGTTTCTTCACCCCGGGAAGTTAATTAAATACCATTTGGAGGCATTTAATGTTCGAGCAAAAACGGCTGATTTTCGACAAAAGAGATAACACCTCCCCATTACGTCATGCTTCAGAAATGTGGAAAATGGTCCGTTTTCAAATGTTTTATTTTTGAACGTCAGTTCACATTTGTAGGTGGATCATCAGTGTTAGAGCTAAAATTAGCATGTTTAAAGTGATTTTCATGCTTCCAGGGGCCCAAAACACAAGATTTATGGAATGGTTAAAAGTGCATGAAAATGGCCAATTTACTCACTCTGAGTTCTCAAAAAGGGTTTCTTCACCCCGGGAAGTTAATTAAATACCATTTGGAGGCATTTAATGTTCGAGCAAAAACGGCTGATTTTCGACAAAAGAGATAACACCCCCCCATTACGTCATGCTTCAGAAATGTGGAAAATGGTCCGTTTTCAAATGTTTTATTTTTGAACGTCAGTTCACATTTGTAGGTGGATCATCAGTGTTAGAGCTAAAATTAGCATGTTTAAAGTGATTTTCATGCTTCCAGGGGCCCAAAACACAAGATTTATGGAATGGTTAAAAGTGCATGAAAATGGCCAATTTACTCACTCTGAGTTCTCAAAAAGGGTTTCTTCACCCCGGGCAGTTAATTAAATACCATTTGGAGGCATTTAATGTTCGAGCAAAAACGGCTGATTTTCGACAAAAGAGATAACACCCCCCCATTACGTCATGCTTCAGAAATGTGGAAAATGGTCCGTTTTCAAATGTTTTATTTTTGAACGTCAGTTCACATTTGTAGGTGGATCATCAGTGTTAGAGCTAAAATTAGCATGTTTAAAGTGATTTTCATGCTTCCAGGGGCTCGGGAAGTTAATTAAATACCATTTGGAGGCATTTAATGTTCGAGCAAAAACGGCTGATTTTCGACAAAAGAGATAACACCCCCCCATTACGTCATGCTTCAGAAATGTGGAAAATGGTCCGTTTTCAAATGTGTTATTTTTGAACGTCAGTTCACATTTGTAGGTGGATCATCAGTGTTAGAGCTAAAATTAGCATGTTTAAAGTGATTTTCATGCTTCCAGGGGCTCGGGAAGTTAATTAAATACCATTTGGAGGCATTTAATGTTCGAGCAAAAACGGCTGATTTTCGACAAAAGAGATAACACCCCCCCATTACGTCATGCTTCAGAAATGTGGAAAATGGTCCGTTTTCAAATGTTTTATTTTTGAACGTCAGTTCACATTTGTAGGTGGATCATCAGTGTTAGAGCTAAAATTAGCATGTTTAAAGTGATTTTCATGCTTCCAGGGGCTCGGGAAGTTAATTAAATACCATTTGGAGGCATTTAATGTTCGAGCAAAAACGGCTGATTTTCGACAAAAGAGATAACACCCCCCCATTACGTCATGCTTCAGAAATGTGGAAAATGGTCCGTTTTCAAATGTTTTATTTTTGAACGTCAGTTCACATTTGTAGGTGGATCATCAGTGTTAGAGCTAAAATTAGCATGTTTAAAGTGATTTTCATGCTTCCAGGGGCTCGGGAAGTTAATTAAATACCATTTGGAGGCATTTAATGTTCGAGCAAAAACGGCTGATTTTCGACAAAAGAGATAACACCCCCCCATTACGTCATGCTTCAGAAATGTGGAAAATGGTCCGTTTTCAAATGTTTTATTTTTGAACGTCAGTTCACATTTGTAGGTGGATCATCAGTGTTAGAGCTCAAATTAGCATGTTTAAAGTGATTTTCATGCTTCCAGGGGCTCGGGAAGTTAATTAAATACCATTTGGAGGCATTTAATGTTCGAGCAAAAACGGCTGATTTTCGACAAAAGAGATAACACCCCCCCATTACGTCATGCTTCAGAAATGTGGAAAATGGTCCGTTTTCAAATGTTTTATTTTTGAACGTCAGTTCACATTTGTAGGTGGATCATCAGTGTTAGAGCTAAAATTAGCATGTTTAAAGTGATTTTCATGCTTCCAGGGGCTCGGGAAGTTAATTAAATACCATTTGGAGGCATTTAATGTTCGAGCAAAAACGGCTGATTTTCGACAAAAGAGATAACACCCCCCCATTACGTCATGCTTCAGAAATGTGGAAAATGGTCCGTTTTCAAATGTTTTATTTTTGAACGTCAGTTCACATTTGTAGGTGGATCATCAGTGTTAGAGCTAAAATTAGCATGTTTAAAGTGATTTTCATGCTTCCAGGGGCCCAAAACACAAGATTTATGGAATGGTTAAAAGTGCATGAAAATGGCCAATTTACTCACTTTGAGTTCTCAAAAAGGGTTTCTTCACCCCGGGAAGTTAATTAAATACCATTTGGAGGCATTTAATGTTCGAGCAAAAACGGCTGATTTTCGACAAAAGAGATAACACCCCCCCATTACGTCATGCTTCAGAAATGTGGAAAATGGTCCGTTTTCAAATGTTTTATTTTTGAACGTCAGTTCACATTTGTAGGTGGATCATCAGTGTTAGAGCTAAAATTAGCATGTTTAAAGTGATTTTCATGCTTCTTGGGGCCCAAAACACAAGATTTATGGAATGGTTAAAAGTGCTTGAAAATGGCCAATTTACTCACTCTGAGTTCTCAAAAAGGGTTTCTTCACCCCGGGAAGTTAATTAAATACCATTTGGAGGCATTTAATGTTCGAGCAAAAACGGCTGATTTTCGACAAAAGAGATAACACCCCCCCATTACGTCATGCTTCAGAAATGTGGAAAATGGTCCGTTTTCAAATGTTTTATTTTTGAACGTCAGTTCACATTTGTAGGTGGATCATCAGTGTTAGAGCTAAAATTAGCATGTTTAAAGTGATTTTCATGCTTCCAGGGGCCCAAAACACAAGATTTATGGAATGGTTAAAAGTGCATGAAAATGGCCAATTTACTCACTCTGAGTTCTCAAAAAGGGTTTCTTCACCCCGGGAAGTTAATTAAATACCATTTGGAGGCATTTAATGTTCGAGCAAAAACGGCTGATTTTCGACAAAAGAGATAACACCCCCCCATTACGTCATGCTTCAGAAATGTGGAAAATGGTCCGTTTTCAAATGTTTTATTTTTGAACGTCAGTTCACATTTGTAGGTGGATCATCAGTGTTAGAGCTAAAATTAGCATGTTTAAAGTGATTTTCATGCTTCCAGGGGCCCAAAACACAAGATTTATGGAATGGTTAAAAGTGCATGAAAATGGCCAATTTACTCACTCTGAGTTCTCAAAAAGGGTTTCTTCACCCCGGGCAGTTAATTAAATACCATTTGGAGGCATTTAATGTTCGAGCAAAAACGGCTGATTTTCGACAAAAGAGATAACACCCCCCCATTACGTCATGCTTCAGAAATGTGGAAAATGGTCCGTTTTCAAATGTTTTATTTTTGAACGTCAGTTCACATTTGTAGGTGGATCATCAGTGTTAGAGCTAAAATTAGCATGTTTAAAGTGATTTTCATGCTTCCAGGGGCTCGGGAAGTTAATTAAATACCATTTGGAGGCATTTAATGTTCGAGCAAAAACGGCTGATTTTCGACAAAAGAGATAACACCCCCCCATTACGTCATGCTTCAGAAATGTGGAAAATGGTCCGTTTTCAAATGTGTTATTTTTGAACGTCAGTTCACATTTGTAGGTGGATCATCAGTGTTAGAGCTAAAATTAGCATGTTTAAAGTGATTTTCATGCTTCCAGGGGCTCGGGAAGTTAATTAAATACCATTTGGAGGCATTTAATGTTCGAGCAAAAACGGCTGATTTTCGACAAAAGAGATAACACCCCCCCATTACGTCATGCTTCAGAAATGTGGAAAATGGTCCGTTTTCAAATGTTTTATTTTTGAACGTCAGTTCACATTTGTAGGTGGATCATCAGTGTTAGAGCTAAAATTAGCATGTTTAAAGTGATTTTCATGCTTCCAGGGGCTCGGGAAGTTAATTAAATACCATTTGGAGGCATTTAATGTTCGAGCAAAAACGGCTGATTTTCGACAAAAGAGATAACACCCCCCCATTACGTCATGCTTCAGAAATGTGGAAAATGGTCCGTTTTCAAATGTTTTATTTTTGAACGTCAGTTCACATTTGTAGGTGGATCATCAGTGTTAGAGCTAAAATTAGCATGTTTAAAGTGATTTTCATGCTTCCAGGGGCTCGGGAAGTTAATTAAATACCATTTGGAGGCATTTAATGTTCGAGCAAAAATGGCTGATTTTCGACAAAAGAGATAACACCCCCCCATTACGTCATGCTTCAGAAATGTGGAAAATGGTCCGTTTTCAAATGTTTTATTTTTGAACGTCAGTTCACATTTGTAGGTGGATCATCAGTGTTAGAGCTCAAATTAGCATGTTTAAAGTGATTTTCATGCTTCCAGGGGCTCGGGAAGTTAATTAAATACCATTTGGAGGCATTTAATGTTCGAGCAAAAATGGCTGATTTTCGACAAAAGAGATAACACCCCCCCATTACGTCATGCTTCAGAAATGTGGAAAATGGTCCGTTTTCAAATGTTTTATTTTTGAACGTCAGTTCACATTTGTAGGTGGATCATCAGTGTTAGAGCTCAAATTAGCATGTTTAAAGTGATTTTCATGCTTCCAGGGGCTCGGGAAGTTAATTAAATACCATTTGGAGGCATTTAATGTTCGAGCAAAAACGGCTGATTTTCGACAAAAGAGATAACACCCCCCCATTACGTCATGCTTCAGAAATGTGGAAAATGGTCCGTTTTCAAATGTTTTATTTTTGAACGTCAGTTCACATTTGTAGGTGGATCATCAGTGTTAGAGCTAAAATTAGCATGTTTAAAGTGATTTTCATGCTTCCAGGGGCTCGGGAAGTTAATTAAATACCATTTGGAGGCATTTAATGTTCGAGCAAAAACGGCTGATTTTCGACAAAAGAGATAACACCCCCCCATTACGTCATGCTTCAGAAATGTGGAAAATGGTCCGTTTTCAAATGTTTTATTTTTGAACGTCAGTTCACATTTGTAGGTGGATCATCAGTGTTAGAGCTAAAATTAGCATGTTTAAAGTGATTTTCATGCTTCCAGGGGCCCAAAACACAAGATTTATGGAATGGTTAAAAGTGCATGAAAATGGCCAATTTACTCACTTTGAGTTCTCAAAAAGGGTTTCTTCACCCCGGGAAGTTAATTAAATACCATTTGGAGGCATTTAATGTTCGAGCAAAAACGGCTGATTTTCGACAAAAGAGATAACACCCCCCCATTACGTCATGCTTCAGAAATGTGGAAAATGGTCCGTTTTCAAATGTTTTATTTTTGAACGTCAGTTCACATTTGTAGGTGGATCATCAGTGTTAGAGCTAAAATTAGCATGTTTAAAGTGATTTTCATGCTTCCAGGGGCCCAAAACACAAGATTTATGGAATGGTTAAAAGTGCATGAAAATGGCCAATTTACTCACTCTGAGTTCTCAAAAAGGGTTTCTTCACCCCGGGAAGTTAATTAAATACCATTTGGAGGCATTTAATGTTCGAGCAAAAACGGCTGATTTTCAACAAAAGAGCTAACACCCCCTCATAACGTCATGCTTCAGAAATGTGGAAAATGGTCCGTTTTCAAATGTTTTATTTTTGAACGTCAGTTCACATTTGTAGGTGGATCATCAGTGTTAGAGCTAAAATTAGCATGTTTAAAGTGATTTTCATGCTTCTTGGGGCCCAAAACACAAGATTTATGGAATGGTTAAAAGTGCTTGAAAATGGCCAATTTACTCACTCTGAGTTCTCAAAAAGGGTTTCTTCACCCCGGGAAGTTAATTAAATACCATTTGGAGGCATTTAATGTTCGAGCAAAAACGGCTGATTTTCGACAAAAGAGATAACACCCCCCATTACGTCATGCTTCAGAAATGTGGAAAATGGTCCGTTTTCAAATGTTTTATTTTTGAACGTCAGTTCACATTTGTAGGTGGATCATCAGTGTTAGAGCTAAAATTAGCATGTTTAAAGTGATTTTCATGCTTCCAGGGGCCCAAAACACAAGATTTATGGAATGGTTAAAAGTGCATGAAAATGGCCAATTTACTCACTCTGAGTTCTCAAAAAGGGTTTCTTCACCCCGGGAAGTTAATTAAATACCATTTGGAGGCATTTAATGTTCGAGCAAAAACGGCTGATTTTCGACAAAAGAGATAACACCCCCCCATTACGTCATGCTTCAGAAATGTGGAAAATGGTCCGTTTTCAAATGTTTTATTTTTGAACGTCAGTTCACATTTGTAGGTGGATCATCAGTGTTAGAGCTAAAATTAGCATGTTTAAAGTGATTTTCATGCTTCCAGGGGCCCAAAACACAAGATTTATGGAATGGTTAAAAGTGCATGAAAATGGCCAATTTACTCACTCTGAGTTCTCAAAAAGGGTTTCTTCACCCCGGGAAGTTAATTAAATACCATTTGGAGGCATTTAATGTTAGAGCAAAAACGGCTGATTTTCGACAAAAGAGATAACACCCCCCCATTACGTCATGCTTCAGAAATGTGGAAAATGGTCCGTTTTCAAATGTTTTATTTTTGAATGTCAGTTCACATTTGTAGGTGGATCATCAGTGTTAGAGCTAAAATTAGCATGTTTAAAGTGATTTTCATGCTTCCAGGGGCTCGGGAAGTTAATTAAATACCATTTGGAGGCATTTAATGTTCGAGCAAAAACGGCTGATTTTCGACAAAAGAGATAACACCCCCCCATTACGTCATGCTTCAGAAATGTGGAAAATGGTCCGTTTTCAAATGTTTTATTTTTGAACGTCAGTTCCCATTTGTAGGTGGATCATCAGTGTTAGAGCTAAAATTAGCATGTTTAAAGTGATTTTCATGCTTCCAGGGGCCCAAAACACAAGATTTATGGAATGGTTAAAAGTGCATGAACATGGCCAATTTACTCACTCTGAGTTCTCAAAAAGGGTTTCTTCACCCCGGGAAGTTAATTAAATACCATTTGGAGGCATTTAATGTTCGAGCAAAAACGGCTGATTTTCGACAAAAGAGATAACACCCCCCCATTACGTCATGCTTCAGAAATGTGGAAAATGGTCCGTTTTCAAATGTTTTATTTTTGAACGTCAGTTCACATTTGTAGGTGGATCATCAGTGTTAGAGCTAAAATTAGCATGTTTAAAGTGATTTTCATGCTTCCAGGGGCTCGGGAAGTTAATTAAATACCATTTGGAGGCATTTAATGTTCGAGCAAAAACGGCTGATTTTCGACAAAAGAGATAACATCCCCCCCATTACGTCATGCTTCAGAAATGTGGAAAATGGTCCGTTTTCAAATGTTTTATTTTTGAACGTCAGTTCACATTTGTAGGTGGATCATCAGTGTTAGAGCTAAAATTAGCATGTTTAAAGTGATTTTCATGCTTCCAGGGGCTCGGGAAGTTAATTAAATACCATTTGGAGGCATTTAATGTTCGAGCAAAAACGGCTGATTTTCGACAAAAGAGATAACACCCCCCCATTACGTCATGCTTCAGAAATGTGGAAAATGGTCCGTTTTCAAATGTTTTTTTTTCGAACGTCAGTTCACATTTGTAGGTGGATCATCAGTGTTAGAGCTAAAATTAGCATGTTTAAAGTGATTTTCATGCTTCCAGGGGCTCGGGAAGTTAATAAAATACCATTTGGAGGCATTTAATGTTCGAGCAAAAACGGCTGATTTTCGACAAAAGAGATAACACCCCCCCATTACGTCATGCTTCAGAAATGTGGAAAATGGTCCGTTTTCAAATGTTTTATTTTTGAACGTCAGTTCACATTTGTAGGTGGATCATCAGTGTTAGAGCTAAAATTAGCATGTTTAAAGTGATTTTCATGCTTCTTGGGGCCCAAAACACAAGATTTATGGAATGGTTAAAAGTGCATGAAAATGGCCAATTTACTCACTCTGAGTTCTCAAAAAGGGTTTCTTCACCCCGGGAAGTTAATTAAATACCATTTGGAGGCATTTAATGTTCGAGCAAAAACTGCTGATTTTCGACAAAAGAGATAACACCCCCCCATTACGTCATGCTTCAGAAATGTGGAAAATGGTCCGTTTTCAAATGTTTTATTTTTGAACGTCAGTTCACATTTGTAGGTGGATCATCAGTGTTAGAGCTAAAATTAGCATGTTTAAAGTGATTTTCATGCTTCCAGGGGCCCAAAACACAAGATTTATGGAATGGTTAAAAGTGCATGAAAATGGCCAATTTACTCACTCTGAGTTCTCAAAAAGGGTTTCTTCACCCCGGGAAGTTAATTAAATACCATTTGGAGGCATTTAATGTTCGAGCAAAAACGGCTGATTTTCGACAAAAGAGATAACACCCCCCCATTACGTCATGCTTCAGAAATGTGGAAAATGGTCCGTTTTCAAATGTTTTATTTTTGAACGTCAGTTCACATTTGTAGGTGGATCATCAGTGTTAGAGCTAAAATTAGCATGTTTAAAGTGATTTTCATGCTTCCAGGGGCTCGGGAAGTTAATTAAATACCATTTGGAGGCATTTAATGTTCGAGCAAAAACGGCTGATTTTCGACAAAAGAGATAACACCCCCCCATTACGTCATGCTTCAGAAATGTGGAAAATGGTCCGTTTTCAAATGTTTTATTTTTGAACGTCAGTTCACATTTGTAGGTGGATCATCAGTGTTAGAGCTAAAATTAGCATGTTTAAAGTGATTTTCATGCTTCCAGGGGCCCAAAAAAACAAGATTTATGGATAGGTTAAAAGTGCATGAAAATGGCCAATTTACTCACTCTGAGTTCTCAAAAAGGGTTTCTTCACCCCGGGAAGTTAATTAAATACCATTTGGAGGCATTTAATGTTCGAGCAAAAACGGCTGATTTTCGACAAAAGAGATAACACCCCCCCATTACGTCATGCTTCAGAAATGTGGAAAATGGTCCGTTTTCAAATGTTTTATTTTTGAACGTCAGTTCACATTTGTAGGTGGATCATCAGTGTTAGAGCTAAAATTAGCATGTTTAAAGTGATTTTCATGCTTCCAGGGGCTCGGGAAGTTAATTAAATACCATTTGGAGGCATTTAATGTTCGAGCAAAAACGGCTGATTTTCGACAAAAGAGATAACACCCCCCCATTACGTCATGCTTCAGAAATGTGGAAAATGGTCCGTTTTCAAATGTTTTATTTTTGAACGTCAGTTCACATTTGTAGGTGGATCATCAGTGTTAGAGCTAAAATTAGCATGTTTAAAGTGATTTTCATGCTTCCAGGGGCCCAAAACACAAGATTTATGGAATGGTTAAAAGTGCATGAAAATGGCCAATGTACTCACTCTGAGTTCTCAAAAAGGGTTTCTTCACCCCGGGAAGTTAATTAAATACCATTTGGAGGCATTTAATGTTCGAGCAAAAACGGCTGATTTTCGACAAAAGAGATAACACCCCCCCCATTACGTCATGCTTCAGAAATGTGGAAAATGGTCCGTTTTCAAATGTTTTATTTTTGAACGTCAGTTCACATTTGTAGGTGGATCATCAGTGTTAGAGCTAAAATTAGCATGTTTAAAGTGATTTTCATGCTTCCAGGGGCTCGGGAAGTTAATTAAATACCATTTGGAGGCATTTAATGTTCGAGCAAAAACGGCTGATTTTCGACAAAAGAGATAACACCCCCCCATTACGTCATGCTTCAGAAATGTGGAAAATGGTCCGTTTTCAAATGTTTTATTTTTGAACGTCAGTTCACATTTGTAGGTGGATCATCAGTGTTAGAGCTAAAATTAGCATGTTTAAAGTGATTTTCATGCTTCCAGGGGCTCGGGAAGTTAATTAAATACCATTTGGAGGCATTTAATGTTCGAGCAAAAACGGCTGATTTTCGACAAAAGAGATAACACCCCCCCATTACGTCATGCTTCAGAAATGTGGAAAATGGTCCGTTTTCAAATGTTTTATTTTTGAACGTCAGTTCACATTTGTAGGTGGATCATCAGTGTTAGAGCTAAAATTAGCATGTTTAAAGTGATTTTCATGCTTCCAGGGGCCCAAAACACAAGATTTATGGAATGGTTAAAAGTGCATGAAAATGGCCAATTTACTCACTCTGAGTTCTCAAAAAGGGTTTCTTCACCCCGGGAAGTTAATTAAATACCATTTGGAGGCATTTAATGTTCGAGCAAAAACGGCTGATTTTCGACAAAAGAGATAACACCCCCCCATTACGTCATGCTTCAGAAATGTGGAAAATGGTCCGTTTTCAAATGTTTTATTTTTGAACGTCAGTTCACATTTGTAGGTGGATCATCAGTGTTAGAGCTAAAATTAGCATGTTTAAAGTGATTTTCATGCTTCCAGGGGCCCAAAACACAAGATTTATGGAATGGTTAAAAGTGCATGAAAATGGCCAATTTACTCACTCTGAGTTCTCAAACAGGGTTTCTTCACCCCGGGAAGTTAATTAAATACCATTTGGAGGCATTTAATGTTCGAGCAAAAACGGCTGATTTTCGACAAAAGAGATAACACCCCCCCATTACGTCATGCTTCAGAAATGTGGAAAATGGTCCGTTTTCAAATGTTTTATTTTTGAACGTCAGTTCACATTTGTAGGTGGATCATCAGTGTTAGAGCTAAAATTAGCATGTTTAAAGTGATTTTCATGCTTCCAGGGGCCCAAAACACAAGATTTATGGAATGGTTAAAAGTGCATGAAAATGGCCAATTTACTCACTCTGAGTTCTCAAAAAAGGTTTCTTCACCCCGGGAAGTTAATTAAATACCATTTGGAGGCATTTAATGTTCGAGCAAAAACGGCTGATTTTCGACAAAAGAGATAACACCCCCCCATTACGTCATGCTTTAGAAATGTGGAAAATGGTCCGTTTTCAAATGTTTTATTTTTGAACGTCAGTTCACATTTGTAGGTGGATCATCAGTGTTAGAGCTAAAATTAGCATGTTTAAAGTGATTTTCATGCTTCCAGGGGCTCGGGAAGTTAATTAAATACCATTTGGAGGCATTTAATGTTCGAGCAAAAACGGCTGATTTTCGACAAAAGAGATAACACCCCCCCATTACGTCATGCTTCAGAAATGTGGAAAATGGTCCGTTTTCAAATGTTTTATTTTTGAACGTCAGTTCACATTTGTAGGTGGATCATCAGTGTTAGAGCTAAAATTAGCATGTTTAAAGTGATTTTCATGCTTCCAGGGGCTCGGGAAGTTAATTAAATACCATTTGGAGGCATTTAATGTTCGAGCAAAAACGGCTGATTTTCGACAAAAGAGATAACACCCCCCCATTACGTCATGCTTCAGAAATGTGGAAAATGGTCCGTTTTCAAATGTTTTATTTTTGAACGTCAGTTCACATTTGTAGGTGGATCATCAGTGTTAGAGCTAAAATTAGCATGTTTAAAGTGATTTTCATGCTTCCAGGGGCTCGGGAAGTTAATTAAATACCATTTGGAGGCATTTAATGTTCGAGCAAAAACGGCTGATTTTCGACAAAAGAGATAACACCCCCCCATTACGTCATGCTTCAGAAATGTGGAAAATGGTCAGTTTTCAAATGTTTTATTTTTGAACGTCAGTTCACATTTGTAGGTGGATCATCAGTGTTAGAGCTAAAATTAGCATGTTTAAAGTGATTTTCATGCTTCCAGGGGCCCAAAACACAAGATTTATGGAATGGTTAAAAGTGCATGAAAATGGCCAATTTACTCACTCTGAGTTCTCAAAAAGGGTTTCTTCACCCCGGGAAGTTAATTAAATACCATTTGGAGGCATTTAATGTTCGAGCAAAAACGGCTGATTTTCGACAAAAGAGATAACACCCCCCCATTACGTCATGCTTCAGAAATGTCGAAAATGGTCCGTTTTCAAATGTTTTATTTTTGAACGTCAGTTCACATTTGTAGGTGGATCATCAGTGTTAGAGCTAAAATTAGCATGTTTAAAGTGATTTTCATGCTTCCAGGGGCTCGGGAAGTTAATTAAATACCATTTGGAGGCATTTAATGTTCGAGCAAAAACGGCTGATTTTCGACAAAAGAGATAACACCCCCCCATTACGTCATGCTTCAGAAATGTGGAAAATGGTCCGTTTTCAAATGTTTTATTTTTGAACGTCAGTTCACATTTGTAGGTGGATCATCAGTGTTAGAGCTAAAATTAGCATGTTTAAAGTGATTTTCATGCTTCCAGGGGCTCGGGAAGTTAATTAAATACCATTTGGAGCCATTTAATGTTCGAGCAAAAACGGCTGATTTTCGACAAAAGAGATAACACCCCCCATTACGTCATGCTTCAGAAATGTGGAAAATGGTCCGTTTTCAAATGTTTTATTTTTGAACGTCAGTTCACATTTGTAGGTGGATCATCAGTGTTAGAGCTAAAATTAGCATGTTTAAAGTGATTTTCATGCTTCCAGGGGCCCAAAACACAAGATTTATGGAATGGTTAAAAGTGCATGAAAATGGCCAATTTACTCACTCTGAGTTCTCAAAAAGGGTTTCTTCACCCCGGGAAGTTAATTAAATACCATTTGGAGGCATTTAATGTTCGAGCAAAAACGGCTGATTTTCGACAAAAGAGATAACACCCCCCATTACGTCATGCTTCAGAAATGTGGAAAATGGTCCGTTTTCAAATGTTTTATTTTTGAACGTCAGTTCACATTTGTAGGTGGATCATCAGTGTTAGAGCTAAAATTAGCATGTTTAAAGTGATTTTCATGCTTCCAGGGGCCCAAAACACAAGATTTATGGAATGGTTAAAAGTGCATGAAAATGGCCAATTTACTCACTCTGAGTTCTCAAAAAGGGTTTCTTCACCCCGGGAAGTTAATTAAATACCATTTGGAGGCATTTAATGTTCGAGCAAAAACGGCTGATTTTCGACAAAAGAGATAACACCCCCCCATTACGTCATGCTTCAGAAATGTGGAAAATGGTCCGTTTTCAAATGTTTTATTTTTGAACGTCAGTTCACATTTGTAGGTGGATCATCAGTGTTAGAGCTAAAATTAGCATGTTTAAAGTGATTTTCATGCTTCCAGGGGCCCAAAACACAAGATTTATGGAATGGTTAAAAGTGCATGAAAATGGCCAATTTACTCACTCTGAGTTCTCAAAAAGGGTTTCTTCACCCCGGGAAGTTAATTAAATACCATTTGGAGGCATTTAATGTTCGAGCAAAAACGGCTGATTTTCGACAAAAGAGATAACACCCCCCCATTACGTCATGCTTCAGAAATGTGGAAAATGGTCCGTTTTCAAATGTTTTATTTTTGAACGTCAGTTCACATTTGTAGGTGGATCATCAGTGTTAGAGCTAAAATTAGCATGTTTAAAGTGATTTTCATGCTTCCAGGGGCTCGGGAAGTTAATTAAATACCATTTGGAGGCATTTAATGTTCGAGCAAAAACGGCTGATTTTCGACAAAAGAGATAACACCCCCCCATTACGTCATGCTTCAGAAATGTGGAAAATGGTCCGTTTTCAAATGTTTTATTTTTGAACGTCAGTTCACATTTGTAGGTGGATCATCAGTGTTAGAGCTAAAATTAGCATGTTTAAAGTGTTTTTCATGCTTCCAGGGGCTCGGGAAGTTAATTAAATACCATTTGGAGGCATTTAATGTTCGAGCAAAAACGGCTGATTTTCGACAAAAGAGATAACACCCCCCCATTACGTCATGCTTCAGAAATGTGGAAAATGGTCCGTTTTCAAATGTTTTATTTTTGAACGTCAGTTCACATTTGTAGGTGGATCATCAGTGTTAGAGCTAAAATTAGCATGTTTAAAGTGATTTTCATGCTTCCAGGGGCCCAAAACACAAGATTTATGGAATGGTTAAAAGTGCATGAAAATGGCCAATTTACTCACTCTGAGTTCTCAAAAAGGGTTTCTTCACCCCGGGAAGTTAATTAAATACCATTTGGAGGCATTTAATGTTCGAGCAAAAACGGCTGATTTTCGACAAAAGAGATAACACCCCCCCATTACGTCATGCTTCAGAAATGTGGAAAATGGTCCGTTTTCAAATGTTTTATTTTTGAACGTCAGTTCACATTTGTAGGTGGATCATCAGTGTTAGAGCTAAAATTAGCATGTTTAAAGTGATTTTCATGCTTCCAGGGGCCCAAAACACAAGATTTATGGAATGGTTAAAAGTGCATGAAAATGGCCAATTTACTCACTCTGAGTTCTCAAAAAGGGTTTCTTCACCCCGGGAAGTTAATTAAATACCATTTGGAGGCATTTAATGTTCGAGCAAAAACGGCTGATTTTCGACAAAAGAGATAAAACCCCCCCATTACGTCATGCTTCAGAAATGTGGAAAATGGTCCGTTTTCAAATGTTTTATTTTTGAACGTCAGTTCACATTTGTAGGTGGATCATCAGTGTTAGAGCTAAAATTAGCATGTTTAAAGTGATTTTCATGCTTCCAGGGGCTCGGGAAGTTAATTAAATACCATTTGGAGGCATTTAATGTTCGAGCAAAAACTGCTGATTTTCGACAAAAGAGATAACACCCCCCCATTACGTCATGCTTCAGAAATGTGGAAATTGGTCCATTTTCAAATGTTTTATTTTTGAACGTCAGTTCACATTTGTAGGTGGATCATCAGTGTTAGAGCTAAAATTAGCATGTTTAAAGTCATTTTCATGCTTCCAGGGGCTCGGGAAGTTAATTAAATACCATTTGGAGGCATTTAATGTTCGAGCAAAAACGGCTGATTTTCGACAAAAGAGATAACACCCCCCCATTACGTCATGCTTCAGAAATGTGGAAAATGGTCCGTTTTCAAATGTTTTATTTTTGAACGTCAGTTCACATTTGTAGGTGGATCATCAGTGTTAGAGCTAAAATTAGCATGTTTAAAGTGATTTTCATGCTTCCAGGGGCCCAAAACACAAGATTTATGGAATGGTTAAAAGTGCATGAAAATGGCCAATTTACTCACTCTGAGTTCTCAAAAAGGGTTTCTTCACCCCGGGAAGTTAATTAAATACCATTTGGAGGCATTTAATGTTCGAGCAAAAACGGCTGATTTTCGACAAAAGAGATAACACCTCCCCATTACGTCATGCTTCAGAAATGTGGAAAATGGTCCGTTTTCAAATGTTTTATTTTTGAACGTCAGTTCACATTTGTAGGTGGATCATCAGTGTTAGAGCTAAAATTAGCATGTTTAAAGTGATTTTCATGCTTCCAGGGGCCCAAAACACAAGATTTATGGAATGGTTAAAAGTGCATGAAAATGGCCAATTTACTCACTCTGAGTTCTCAAAAAGGGTTTCTTCACCCCGGGAAGTTAATTAAATACCATTTGGAGGCATTTAATGTTCGAGCAAAAACGGCTGATTTTCGACAAAAGAGATAACACCCCCCCATTACGTCATGCTTCAGAAATGTGGAAAATGGTCCGTTTTCAAATGTTTTATTTTTGAACGTCAGTTCACATTTGTAGGTGGATCATCAGTGTTAGAGCTAAAATTAGCATGTTTAAAGTGATTTTCATGCTTCCAGGGGCTCGGGAAGTTAATTAAATACCATTTGGAGGCATTTAATGTTCGAGCAAAAACGGCTGATTTTCGACAAAAGAGATAACACCCCCCCATTACGTCATGCTTCAGAAATGTGGAAAATGGTCCGTTTTCAAATGTGTTATTTTTGAACGTCAGTTCACATTTGTAGGTGGATCATCAGTGTTAGAGCTAAAATTAGCATGTTTAAAGTGATTTTCATGCTTCCAGGGGCTCGGGAAGTTAATTAAATACCATTTGGAGGCATTTAATGTTCGAGCAAAAACGGCTGATTTTCGACAAAAGAGATAACACCCCCCCATTACGTCATGCTTCAGAAATGTGGAAAATGGTCCGTTTTCAAATGTTTTATTTTTGAACGTCAGTTCACATTTGTAGGTGGATCATCAGTGTTAGAGCTAAAATTAGCATGTTTAAAGTGATTTTCATGCTTCCAGGGGCTCGGGAAGTTAATTAAATACCATTTGGAGGCATTTAATGTTCGAGCAAAAACGGCTGATTTTCGACAAAAGAGATAACACCCCCCCATTACGTCATGCTTCAGAAATGTGGAAAATGGTCCGTTTTCAAATGTTTTATTTTTGAACGTCAGTTCACATTTGTAGGTGGATCATCAGTGTTAGAGCTAAAATTAGCATGTTTAAAGTGATTTTCATGCTTCCAGGGGCTCGGGAAGTTAATTAAATACCATTTGGAGGCATTTAATGTTCGAGCAAAAACGGCTGATTTTCGACAAAAGAGATAACACCCCCCCATTACGTCATGCTTCAGAAATGTGGAAAATGGTCCGTTTTCAAATGTTTTATTTTTGAACGTCAGTTCACATTTGTAGGTGGATCATCAGTGTTAGAGCTCAAATTAGCATGTTTAAAGTGATTTTCATGCTTCCAGGGGCTCGGGAAGTTAATTAAATACCATTTGGAGGCATTTAATGTTCGAGCAAAAACGGCTGATTTTCGACAAAAGAGATAACACCCCCCCATTACGTCATGCTTCAGAAATGTGGAAAATGGTCCGTTTTCAAATGTTTTATTTTTGAACGTCAGTTCACATTTGTAGGTGGATCATCAGTGTTAGAGCTAAAATTAGCATGTTTAAAGTGATTTTCATGCTTCCAGGGGCTCGGGAAGTTAATTAAATACCATTTGGAGGCATTTAATGTTCGAGCAAAAACGGCTGATTTTCGACAAAAGAGATAACACCCCCCCATTACGTCATGCTTCAGAAATGTGGAAAATGGTCCGTTTTCAAATGTTTTATTTTTGAACGTCAGTTCACATTTGTAGGTGGATCATCAGTGTTAGAGCTAAAATTAGCATGTTTAAAGTGATTTTCATGCTTCCAGGGGCCCAAAACACAAGATTTATGGAATGGTTAAAAGTGCATGAAAATGGCCAATTTACTCACTTTGAGTTCTCAAAAAGGGTTTCTTCACCCCGGGAAGTTAATTAAATACCATTTGGAGGCATTTAATGTTCGAGCAAAAACGGCTGATTTTCGACAAAAGAGATAACACCCCCCCATTACGTCATGCTTCAGAAATGTGGAAAATGGTCCGTTTTCAAATGTTTTATTTTTGAACGTCAGTTCACATTTGTAGGTGGATCATCAGTGTTAGAGCTAAAATTAGCATGTTTAAAGTGATTTTCATGCTTCCAGGGGCCCAAAACACAAGATTTATGGAATGGTTAAAAGTGCATGAAAATGGCCAATTTACTCACTCTGAGTTCTCAAAAAGGGTTTCTTCACCCCGGGAAGTTAATTAAATACCATTTGGAGGCATTTAATGTTCGAGCAAAAACGGCTGATTTTCAACAAAAGAGCTAACACCCCCTCATAACGTCATGCTTCAGAAATGTGGAAAATGGTCCGTTTTCAAATGTTTTATTTTTGAACGTCAGTTCACATTTGTAGGTGGATCATCAGTGTTAGAGCTAAAATTAGCATGTTTAAAGTGATTTTCATGCTTCTTGGGGCCCAAAACACAAGATTTATGGAATGGTTAAAAGTGCTTGAAAATGGCCAATTTACTCACTCTGAGTTCTCAAAAAGGGTTTCTTCACCCCGGGAAGTTAATTAAATACCATTTGGAGGCATTTAATGTTCGAGCAAAAACGGCTGATTTTCGACAAAAGAGATAACACCCCCCCATTACGTCATGCTTCAGAAATGTGGAAAATGGTCCGTTTTCAAATGTTTTATTTTTGAACGTCAGTTCACATTTGTAGGTGGATCATCAGTGTTAGAGCTAAAATTAGCATGTTTAAAGTGATTTTCATGCTTCCAGGGGCCCAAAACACAAGATTTATGGAATGGTTAAAAGTGCATGAAAATGGCCAATTTACTCACTCTGAGTTCTCAAAAAGGGTTTCTTCACCCCGGGAAGTTAATTAAATACCATTTGGAGGCATTTAATGTTCGAGCAAAAACGGCTGATTTTCGACAAAAGAGATAACACCCCCCCATTACGTCATGCTTCAGAAATGTGGAAAATGGTCCGTTTTCAAATGTTTTATTTTTGAACGTCAGTTCACATTTGTAGGTGGATCATCAGTGTTAGAGCTAAAATTAGCATGTTTAAAGTGATTTTCATGCTTCCAGGGGCCCAAAACACAAGATTTATGGAATGGTTAAAAGTGCATGAAAATGGCCAATTTACTCACTCTGAGTTCTCAAAAAGGGTTTCTTCACCCCGGGCAGTTAATTAAATACCATTTGGAGGCATTTAATGTTCGAGCAAAAACGGCTGATTTTCGACAAAAGAGATAACACCCCCCCATTACGTCATGCTTCAGAAATGTGGAAAATGGTCCGTTTTCAAATGTTTTATTTTTGAATGTCAGTTCACATTTGTAGGTGGATCATCAGTGTTAGAGCTAAAATTAGCATGTTTAAAGTGATTTTCATGCTTCCAGGGGCTCGGGAAGTTAATTAAATACCATTTGGAGGCATTTAATGTTCGAGCAAAAACGGCTGATTTTCGACAAAAGAGATAACACCCCCCCATTACGTCATGCTTCAGAAATGTGGAAAATGGTCCGTTTTCAAATGTGTTATTTTTGAACGTCAGTTCACATTTGTAGGTGGATCATCAGTGTTAGAGCTAAAATTAGCATGTTTAAAGTGATTTTCATGCTTCCAGGGGCTCGGGAAGTTAATTAAATACCATTTGGAGGCATTTAATGTTCGAGCAAAAACGGCTGATTTTCGACAAAAGAGATAACACCCCCCCATTACGTCATGCTTCAGAAATGTGGAAAATGGTCCGTTTTCAAATGTTTTATTTTTGAACGTCAGTTCACATTTGTAGGTGGATCATCAGTGTTAGAGCTAAAATTAGCATGTTTAAAGTGATTTTCATGCTTCCAGGGGCTCGGGAAGTTAATTAAATACCATTTGGAGGCATTTAATGTTCGAGCAAAAACGGCTGATTTTCGACAAAAGAGATAACACCCCCCCATTACGTCATGCTTCAGAAATGTGGAAAATGGTCCGTTTTCAAATGTTTTATTTTTGAACGTCAGTTCACATTTGTAGGTGGATCATCAGTGTTAGAGCTAAAATTAGCATGTTTAAAGTGATTTTCATGCTTCCAGGGGCTCGGGAAGTTAATTAAATACCATTTGGAGGCATTTAATGTTCGAGCAAAAATGGCTGATTTTCGACAAAAGAGATAACACCCCCCCATTACGTCATGCTTCAGAAATGTGGAAAATGGTCCGTTTTCAAATGTTTTATTTTTGAACGTCAGTTCACATTTGTAGGTGGATCATCAGTGTTAGAGCTCAAATTAGCATGTTTAAAGTGATTTTCATGCTTCCAGGGGCTCGGGAAGTTAATTAAATACCATTTGGAGGCATTTAATGTTCGAGCAAAAACGGCTGATTTTCGACAAAAGAGATAACACCCCCCCATTACGTCATGCTTCAGAAATGTGGAAAATGGTCCGTTTTCAAATGTTTTATTTTTGAACGTCAGTTCACATTTGTAGGTGGATCATCAGTGTTAGAGCTAAAATTAGCATGTTTAAAGTGATTTTCATGCTTCCAGGGGCTCGGGAAGTTAATTAAATACCATTTGGAGGCATTTAATGTTCGAGCAAAAACGGCTGATTTTCGACAAAAGAGATAACACCCCCCCATTACGTCATGCTTCAGAAATGTGGAAAATGGTCCGTTTTCAAATGTTTTATTTTTGAACGTCAGTTCACATTTGTAGGTGGATCATCAGTGTTAGAGCTAAAATTAGCATGTTTAAAGTGATTTTCATGCTTCCAGGGGCCCAAAACACAAGATTTATGGAATGGTTAAAAGTGCATGAAAATGGCCAATTTACTCACTTTGAGTTCTCAAAAAGGGTTTCTTCACCCCGGGAAGTTAATTAAATACCATTTGGAGGCATTTAATGTTCGAGCAAAAACGGCTGATTTTCGACAAAAGAGATAACACCCCCCCATTACGTCATGCTTCAGAAATGTGGAAAATGGTCCGTTTTCAAATGTTTTATTTTTGAACGTCAGTTCACATTTGTAGGTGGATCATCAGTGTTAGAGCTAAAATTAGCATGTTTAAAGTGATTTTCATGCTTCCAGGGGCCCAAAACACAAGATTTATGGAATGGTTAAAAGTGCATGAAAATGGCCAATTTACTCACTCTGAGTTCTCAAAAAGGGTTTCTTCACCCCGGGAAGTTAATTAAATACCATTTGGAGGCATTTAATGTTCGAGCAAAAACGGCTGATTTTCAACAAAAGAGCTAACATCCCCTCATAACGTCATGCTTCAGAAATGTGGAAAATGGTCCGTTTTCAAATGTTTTATTTTTGAACGTCAGTTCACATTTGTAGGTGGATCATCAGTGTTAGAGCTAAAATTAGCATGTTTAAAGTGATTTTCATGCTTCTTGGGGCCCAAAACACAAGATTTATGGAATGGTTAAAAGTGCTTGAAAATGGCCAATTTACTCACTCTGAGTTCTCAAAAAGGGTTTCTTCACCCCGGGAAGTTAATTAAATACCATTTGGAGGCATTTAATGTTCGAGCAAAAACGGCTGATTTTCGACAAAAGAGATAACACCCCCCATTACGTCATGCTTCAGAAATGTGGAAAATGGTCCGTTTTCAAATGTTTTATTTTTGAACGTCAGTTCACATTTGTAGGTGGATCATCAGTGTTAGAGCTAAAATTAGCATGTTTAAAGTGATTTTCATGCTTCCAGGGGCCCAAAACACAAGATTTATGGAATGGTTAAAAGTGCATGAAAATGGCCAATTTACTCACTCTGAGTTCTCAAAAAGGGTTTCTTCACCCCGGGAAGTTAATTAAATACCATTTGGAGGCATTTAATGTTCGAGCAAAAACGGCTGATTTTCGACAAAAGAGATAACACCCCCCCATTACGTCATGCTTCAGAAATGTGGAAAATGGTCCGTTTTCAAATGTTTTATTTTTGAACGTCAGTTCACATTTGTAGGTGGATCATCAGTGTTAGAGCTAAAATTAGCATGTTTAAAGTGATTTTCATGCTTCCAGGGGCCCAAAACACAAGATTTATGGAATGGTTAAAAGTGCATGAAAATGGCCAATTTACTCACTCTGAGTTCTCAAAAAGGGTTTCTTCACCCCGGGAAGTTAATTAAATACCATTTGGAGGCATTTAATGTTCGAGCAAAAACGGCTGATTTTCGACAAAAGAGATAACACCCCCCCATTACGTCATGCTTCAGAAATGTGGAAAATGGTCCGTTTTCAAATGTTTTATTTTTGAACGTCAGTTCACATTTGTAGGTGGATCATCAGTGTTAGAGCTAAAATTAGCATGTTTAAAGTGATTTTCATGCTTCCAGGGGCTCGGGAAGTTAATTAAATACCATTTGGAGGCATTTAATGTTCGAGCAAAAACGGCTGATTTTCGACAAAAGAGATAACACCCCCCCATTACGTCATGCTTCAGAAATGTGGAAAATGGTCCGTTTTCAAATGTTTTATTTTTGAACGTCAGTTCACATTTGTAGGTGGATCATCAGTGTTAGAGCTAAAATTAGCATGTTTAAAGTGATTTTCATGCTTCCAGGGGCTCGGGAAGTTAATTAAATACCATTTGGAGGCATTTAATGTTCGAGCAAAAACGGCTGATTTTCGACAAAAGAGATAACACCCCCCCATTACGTCATGCTTCAGAAATGTGGAAAATGGTCCGTTTTCAAATGTTTTATTTTTGAACGTCAGTTCACATTTGTAGGTGGATCATCAGTGTTAGAGCTAAAATTAGCATGTTTAAAGTGATTTTCATGCTTCCAGGGGCCCAAAACACAAGATTTATGGAATGGTTAAAAGTGCATGAAAATGGCCAATTTACTCACTCTGAGTTCTCAAAAAGGGTTTCTTCACCCCGGGAAGTTAATTAAATACCATTTGGAGGCATTTAATGTTCGAGCAAAAACGGCTGATTTTCGACAAAAGAGATAACACCCCCCCATTACGTCATGCTTCAGAAATGTGGAAAATGGTCCGTTTTCAAATGTTTTATTTTTGAACGTCAGTTCACATTTGTAGGTGGATCATCAGTGTTAGAGCTAAAATTAGCATGTTTAAAGTGATTTTCATGCTTCCAGGGGCCCAAAACACAAGATTTATGGAATGGTTAAAAGTGCATGAAAATGGCCAATTTACTCACTCTGAGTTCTCAAAAAGGGTTTCTTCACCCCGGGAAGTTAATTAAATACCATTTGGAGGCATTTAATGTTCGAGCAAAAACGGCTGATTTTCGACAAAAGAGATAACACCCCCCCATTACGTCATGCTTCAGAAATGTGGAAAATGGTCCGTTTTCAAATGTTTTATTTTTGAACGTCAGTTCACATTTGTAGGTGGATCATCAGTGTTAGAGCTAAAATTAGCATGTTTAAAGTGATTTTCATGCTTCCAGGGGCTCGGGAAGTTAATTAAATACCATTTGGAGGCATTTAATGTTCGAGCAAAAACGGCTGATTTTCGACAAAAGAGATAACACCCCCCCATTACGTCATGCTTCAGAAATGTGGAAAATGGTCCGTTTTCAAATGTTTTATTTTTGAACGTCAGTTCACATTTGTAGGTGGATCATCAGTGTTAGAGCTAAAATTAGCATGTTTAAAGTGATTTTCATGCTTCCAGGGGCCCAAAACACAAGATTTATGGAATGGTTAAAAGTGCATGAAAATGGCCAATTTACTCACTTTGAGTTCTCAAAAAGGGTTTCTTCACCCCGGGAAGTTAATTAAATACCATTTGGAGGCATTTAATGTTCGAGCAAAAACGGCTGATTTTCGACAAAAGAGATAACACCCCCCCATTACGTCATGCTTCAGAAATGTGGAAAATGGTCCGTTTTCAAATGTTTTATTTTTGAACGTCAGTTCACATTTGTAGGTGGATCATCAGTGTTAGAGCTAAAATTAGCATGTTTAAAGTGATTTTCATGCTTCCAGGGGCCCAAAACACAAGATTTATGGAATGGTTAAAAGTGCATGAAAATGGCCAATTTACTCACTCTGAGTTCTCTAAAAGGGTTTCTTCACCCCGGGAAGTTAATTAAATACCATTTGGAGGCATTTAATGTTCGAGCAAAAACGGCTGATTTTCGACAAAAGAGCTAACACCCCCCCATTACGTCATGCTTCAGAAATGTGGAAAATGGTCCGTTTTCAAATGTTTTATTTTTGAACGTCAGTTCACATTTGTAGGTGGATCATCAGTGTTAGAGCTAAAATTAGCATGTTTAAAGTGATTTTCATGCTTCTTGGGGCCCAAAACACAAGATTTATGGAATGGTTAAAAGTGCATGAAAATGGCCAATTTACTCACTCTGAGTTCTCAAAAAGGGTTTCTTCACCCCGGGAAGTTAATTAAATACCATTTGGAGGCATTTAATGTTCGAGCAAAAACGGCTGATTTTCGACAAAAGAGATAACACCCCCCCATTACGTCATGCTTCAGAAATGTGGAAAATGGTCCGTTTTCAAATGTTTTATTTTTGAACGTCAGTTCACATTTGTAGGTGGATCATCAGTGTTAGAGCTAAAATTAGCATGTTTAAAGTGATTTTCATGCTTCCAGGGGCTCGGGAAGTTAATTAAATACCATTTGGAGGCATTTAATGTTCGAGCAAAAACGGCTGATTTTCGACAAAAGAGATAACACCCCCCCATTACGTCATGCTTCAGAAATGTGGAAAATGGTCCGTTTTCAAATGTTTTATTTTTGAACGTCAGTTCACATTTGTAGGTGGATCATCAGTGTTAGAGCTAAAATTAGCATGTTTAAAGTGATTTTCATGCTTCCAGGGGCCCAAAACACAAGATTTAAGGAATGGTTAAAAGTGCATGAAAATGGCCAATTTACTCACTCTGAGTTCTCAAAAAGGGTTTCTTCACCCCGGGAAGTTAATTAAATACCATTTGGAGGCATTTAATGTTCGAGCAAAAACGGCTGATTTTCGACAAAAGAGATAACACCCCCCCATTACGTCATGCTTCAGAAATGTGGAAAATGGTCCGTTTTCAAAAGTTTTATTTTTGAACGTCAGTTCACATTTGTAGGTGGATCATCAGTGTTAGAGCTAAAATTAGCATGTTTAAAGTGATTTTCATGCTTCCAGGGGCTCGGGAAGTTAATTAAATACCATTTGGAGGCATTTAATGTTCGAGCAAAAACGGCTGATTTTCGACAAAAGAGATAACACCCCCCCATTACGTCATGCTTCAGAAATGTGGAAAATGGTCCGTTTTCAAATGTTTTATTTTTGAACGTCAGTTCACATTTGTAGGTGGATCATCAGTGTTAGAGCTAAAATTAGCATGTTTAAAGTGATTTTCATGCTTCCAGGGGCTCGGGAAGTTAATTAAATACCATTTGGAGGCATTTAATGTTAGAGCAAAAACGGCTGATTTTCGACAAAAGAGATAACACCCCCCCATTACGTCATGCTTCAGAAATGTGGAAAATGGTCCGTTTTCAAATGTTTTATTTTTGAACGTCAGTTCACATTTGTAGGTGGATCATCAGTGTTAGAGCTAAAATTAGCATGTTTAAAGTGATTTTCATGCTTCCAGGGGCTCGGGAAGTTAATTAAATACCATTTGGAGGCATTTAATGTTAGAGCAAAAACGGCTGATTTTCGACAAAAGAGATAACACCCCCCCATTACGTCATGCTTCAGAAATGTGGAAAATGGTCCGTTTTCAAATGTTTTATTTTTGAACGTCAGTTCACATTTGTAGGTGGATCATCAGTGTTAGAGCTAAAATTAGCATGTTTAAAGTGATTTTCATGCTTCCAGGGGCTCGGGAAGTTAATTAAATACCATTTGGAGGCATTTAATGTTCGAGCAAAAATGGCTGATTTTCGACAAAAGAGATAACACCCCCCCATTACGTCATGCTTCAGAAATGTGGAAAATGGTCCGTTTTCAAATGTTTTATTTTTGAACGTCAGTTCACATTTGTAGGTGGATCATCAGTGTTAGAGCTAAAATTAGCATGTTTAAAGTGATTTTCATGCTTCCAGGGGCTCGGGAAGTTAATTAAATACCATTTGGAGGCATTTAATGTTCGAGCAAAAACGGCTGATTTTCGACAAAAGAGATAACACCCCCCCATTACGTCATGCTTCAGAAATGTGGAAAATGGTCCGTTTTCAAATGTTTTATTTTTGAACGTCAGTTCACATTTGTAGGTGGATCATCAGTGTTAGAGCTAAAATTAGCATGTTTAAAGTGATTTTCATGCTTCCAGGGGCCCAAAACACAAGATTTATGGAATGGTTAAAAGTGCATGAAAATGGCCAATTTACTCACTCTGAGTTCTCAAAAAGGGTTTCTTCACCCCGGGAAGTTAATTAAATACCATTTGGAGGCATTTAATGTTCGAGCAAAAACGGCTGATTTTCGACAAAAGAGATAACACCCCCCCATTACGTCATGCTTCAGAAATGTGGAAAATGGTCCGTTTTCAAATGTTTTATTTTTGAACGTCAGTTCACATTTGTAGGTGGATCATCAGTGTTAGAGCTAAAATTAGCATGTTTAAAGTGATTAGCATGCTTCCAGGGGCTCGGGAAGTTAATTAAATACCATTTGGAGGCATTTAATGTTCGAGCAAAAACGGCTGATTTTCGACAAAAGAGATAACACCCCCCCATTACGTCATGCTTCAGAAATGTGGAAAATGGTCCGTTTTCAAATGTTTTATTTTTGAACGTCAGTTCACATTTGTAGGTGGATCATCAGTGTTAGAGCTAAAATTAGCATGTTTAAAGTGATTTTCATGCTTCCAGGGGCTCGGGAAGTTAATTAAATACCATTTGGAGGCATTTAATGTTCGAGCAAAAACGGCTGATTTTCGACAAAAGAGATAACACCCCCCCATTACGTCATGCTTCAGAAATGTGGAAAATGGTCCGTTTTCAAATGTTTTATTTTTGAACGTCAGTTCACATTTGTAGGTGGATCATCAGTGTTAGAGCTAAAATTAGCATGTTTAAAGTGATTTTCATGCTTCCAGGGGCTCGGGAAGTTAATTAAATACCATTTGGAGGCATTTAATGTTCGAGCAAAAACGGCTGATTTTCGACAAAAGAGATAACACCCCCCCATTACGTCATGCTTCAGAAATGTGGAAAATGGTCCGTTTTCAAATGTTTTATTTTTGAACGTCAGTTCACATTTGTAGGTGGATCATCAGTGTTAGAGCTAAAATTAGCATGTTTAAAGTGATTTTCATGCTTCCAGGGGCCCAAAACACAAGATTTATGGAATGGTTAAAAGTGCATGAAAATGGCCAATTTACTCACTCTGAGTTCTCAAAAAGGGTTTCTTCACCCCGGGAAGTTAATTAAATACCATTTGGAGGCATTTAATGTTCGAGCAAAAACGGCTGATTTTCGACAAAAGAGATAACACCCCCCCATTACGTCATGCTTCAGAAATGTGGAAAATGGTCCGTTTTCAAATGTTTTATTTTTGAACGTCAGTTCACATTTGTAGGTGGATCATCAGTGTTAGAGCTAAAATTAGCATGTTTAAAGTGATTTTCATGCTTCCAGGGGCTCGGGAAGTTAATTAAATACCATTTGGAGGCATTTAATGTTCGAGCAAAAACGGCTGATTTTCGACAAAAGAGATAACACCCCCCCATTACGTCATGCTTCAGAAATGTGGAAAATGGTCCGTTTTCAAATGTTTTATTTTTGAACGTCAGTTCACATTTGTAGGTGGATCATCAGTGTTAGAGCTAAAATTAGCATGTTTAAAGTGATTTTCATGCTTCCATGGGCTCAGGAAGTTAATTAAATACCATTTGGAGGCATTTAATGTTCGAGCAAAAACGGCTGATTTTCGACAAAAGAGATAACACCCCCCCATTACGTCATGCTTCAGAAATGTGGAAAATGGTCCGTTTTCAAATGTGTTATTTTTGAACGTCAGTTCACATTTGTAGGTGGATCATCAGTGTTAGAGCTAAAATTAGCATGTTTAAAGTGATTTTCATGCTTCCAGGGGCTCGGGAAGTTAATTAAATACCATTTGGAGGCATTTAATGTTCGAGCAAAAACGGCTGATTTTCGACAAAAGAGATAACACCCCCCCATTACGTCATGCTTCAGAAATGTGGAAAATGGTCCGTTTTCAAATGTTTTATTTTTGAACGTCAGTTCACATTTGTAGGTGGATCATCAGTGTTAGAGCTAAAATTAGCATGTTTAAAGTGATTTTCATGCTTCCAGGGGCTCGGGAAGTTAATTAAATACCATTTGGAGGCATTTAATGTTCGAGCAAAAACGGCTGATTTTCGACAAAAGAGATAACACCCCCCCATTACGTCATGCTTCAGAAATGTGGAAAATGGTCCGTTTTCAAATGTTTTATTTTTGAACGTCAGTTCACATTTGTAGGTGGATCATCAGTGTTAGAGCTAAAATTAGCATGTTTAAAGTGATTTTCATGCTTCCAGGGGCTCGGGAAGTTAATTAAATACCATTTGGAGGCATTTAATGTTCGAGCAAAAATGGCTGATTTTCGACAAAAGAGATAACACCCCCCCATTACGTCATGCTTCAGAAATGTGGAAAATGGTCCGTTTTCAAATGTTTTATTTTTGAACGTCAGTTCACATTTGTAGGTGGATCATCAGTGTTAGAGCTCAAATTAGCATGTTTAAAGTGATTTTCATGCTTCCAGGGGCTCGGGAAGTTAATTAAATACCATTTGGAGGCATTTAATGTTCGAGCAAAAACGGCTGATTTTCGACAAAAGAGATAACACCCCCCCATTACGTCATGCTTCAGAAATGTGGAAAATGGTCCGTTTTCAAATGTTTTATTTTTGAACGTCAGTTCACATTTGTAGGTGGATCATCAGTGTTAGAGCTAAAATTAGCATGTTTAAAGTGATTTTCATGCTTCCAGGGGCCCAAAACACAAGATTTATGGAATGGTTAAAAGTGCATGAAAATGGCCAATTTACTCACTTTGAGTTCTCAAAAAGGGTTTCTTCACCCCGGGAAGTTAATTAAATACCATTTGGAGGCATTTAATGTTCGAGCAAAAACGGCTGATTTTCGACAAAAGAGATAACACCCCCCCATTACGTCATGCTTCAGAAATGTGGAAAATGGTCCGTTTTCAAATGTTTTATTTTTGAACGTCAGTTCACATTTGTAGGTGGATCATCAGTGTTAGAGCTAAAATTAGCATGTTTAAAGTGATTTTCATGCTTCCAGGGGCCCAAAACACAAGATTTATGGAATGGTTAAAAGTGCATGAAAATGGCCAATTTACTCACTCTGAGTTCTCAAAAAGGGTTTCTTCACCCCGGGAAGTTAATTAAATACCATTTGGAGGCATTTAATGTTCGAGCAAAAACGGCTGATTTTCAACAAAAGAGCTAACATCCCCTCATAACGTCATGCTTCAGAAATGTGGAAAATGGTCCGTTTTCAAATGTTTTATTTTTGAACGTCAGTTCACATTTGTAGGTGGATCATCAGTGTTAGAGCTAAAATTAGCATGTTTAAAGTGATTTTCATGCTTCTTGGGGCCCAAAACACAAGATTTATGGAATGGTTAAAAGTGCTTGAAAATGGCCAATTTACTCACTCTGAGTTCTCAAAAAGGGTTTCTTCACCCCGGGAAGTTAATTAAATACCATTTGGAGGCATTTAATGTTCGAGCAAAAACGGCTGATTTTCGACAAAAGAGATAACACCCCCCATTACGTCATGCTTCAGAAATGTGGAAAATGGTCCGTTTTCAAATGTTTTATTTTTGAACGTCAGTTCACATTTGTAGGTGGATCATCAGTGTTAGAGCTAAAATTAGCATGTTTAAAGTGATTTTCATGCTTCCAGGGGCCCAAAACACAAGATTTATGGAATGGTTAAAAGTGCATGAAAATGGCCAATTTACTCACTCTGAGTTCTCAAAAAGGGTTTCTTCACCCCGGGAAGTTAATTAAATACCATTTGGAGGCATTTAATGTTCGAGCAAAAACGGCTGATTTTCGACAAAAGAGATAACACCCCCCCATTACGTCATGCTTCAGAAATGTGGAAAATGGTCCGTTTTCAAATGTTTTATTTTTGAACGTCAGTTCACATTTGTAGGTGGATCATCAGTGTTAGAGCTAAAATTAGCATGTTTAAAGTGATTTTCATGCTTCCAGGGGCCCAAAACACAAGATTTATGGAATGGTTAAAAGTGCCTGAAAATGGCCAATTTACTCACTCTGAGTTCTCAAAAAGGGTTTCTTCACCCCGGGAAGTTAATTAAATACCATTTGGAGGCATTTAATGTTCGAGCAAAAACGGCTGATTTTCGACAAAAGAGATAACACCCCCCCATTACGTCATGCTTCAGAAATGTGGAAAATGGTCCGTTTTCAAATGTTTTATTTTTGAACGTCAGTTCACATTTGTAGGTGGATCATCAGTGTTAGAGCTAAAATTAGCATGTTTAAAGTGATTTTCATGCTTCCAGGGGCTTGGGAAGTTAATTAAATACCATTTGGAGGCATTTAATGTTCGAGCAAAAACGGCTGATTTTCGACAAAAGAGATAACACCCCCCCATTACGTCATGCTTCAGAAATGTGGAAAATGGTCCGTTTTCAAATGTTTTATTTTTGAACGTCAGTTCACATTTGTAGGTGGATCATCAGTGTTAGAGCTAAAATTAGCATGTTTAAAGTGATTTTCATGCTTCCAGGGGCTCGGGAAGTTAATTAAATACCATTTGGAGGCATTTAATGTTCGAGCAAAAACGGCTGATTTTCGACAAAAGAGATAACACCCCCCCATTACGTCATGCTTCAGAAATGTGGAAAATGGTCCGTTTTCAAATGTTTTATTTTTGAACGTCAGTTCACATTTGTAGGTGGATCATCAGTGTTAGAGCTAAAATTAGCATGTTTAAAGTGATTTTCATGCTTCCAGGGGCCCAAAACACAAGATTTATGGAATGGTTAAAAGTGCATGAAAATGGCCAATTTACTCACTCTGAGTTCTCAAAAAGGGTTTCTTCACCCCGGGAAGTTAATTAAATACCATTTGGAGGCATTTAATGTTCGAGCAAAAACGGCTGATTTTCGACAAAAGAGATAACACCCCCCCATTACGTCATGCTTCAGAAATGTGGAAAATGGTCCGTTTTCAAATGTTTTATTTTTGAACGTCAGTTCACATTTGTAGGTGGATCATCAGTGTTAGAGCTAAAATTAGCATGTTTAAAGTGATTTTCATGCTTCCAGGGGCCCAAAACACAAGATTTATGGAATGGTTAAAAGTGCATGAAAATGGCCAATTTACTCACTCTGAGTTCTCAAAAAGGGTTTCTTCACCCCGGGAAGTTAATTAAATACCATTTGGAGGCATTTAATGTTCGAGCAAAAACGGCTGATTTTCGACAAAAGAGATAACACCCCCCCATTACGTCATGCTTCAGAAATGTGGAAAATGGTCCGTTTTCAAATGTTTTATTTTTGAACGTCAGTTCACATTTGTAGGTGGATCATCAGTGTTAGAGCTAAAATTAGCATGTTTAAAGTGATTTTCATGCTTCCAGGGGCTCGGGAAGTTAATTAAATACCATTTGGAGGCATTTAATGTTCGAGCAAAAACGGCTGATTTTCGACAAAAGAGATAACACCCCCCCATTACGTCATGCTTCAGAAATGTGGAAAATGGTCCGTTTTCAAATGTTTTATTTTTGAACGTCAGTTCACATTTGTAGGTGGATCATCAGTGTTAGAGCTAAAATTAGCATGTTTAAAGTGATTTTCATGCTTCCAGGGGCCCAAAACACAAGATTTATGGAATGGTTAAAAGTGCATGAAAATGGCCAATTTACTCACTTTGAGTTCTCAAAAAGGGTTTCTTCACCCCGGGAAGTTAATTAAATACCATTTGGAGGCATTTAATGTTCGAGCAAAAACGGCTGATTTTCGACAAAAGAGATAACACCCCCCCATTACGTCATGCTTCAGAAATGTGGAAAATGGTCCGTTTTCAAATGTTTTATTTTTGAACGTCAGTTCACATTTGTAGGTGGATCATCAGTGTTAGAGCTAAAATTAGCATGTTTAAAGTGATTTTCATGCTTCCAGGGGCCCAAAACACAAGATTTATGGAATGGTTAAAAGTGCATGAAAATGGCCAATTTACTCACTCTGAGTTCTCTAAAAGGGTTTCTTCACCCCGGGAAGTTAATTAAATACCATTTGGAGGCATTTAATGTTCGAGCAAAAACGGCTGATTTTCGACAAAAGAGCTAACACCCCCCCATTACGTCATGCTTCAGAAATGTGGAAAATGGTCCGTTTTCAAATGTTTTATTTTTGAACGTCAGTTCACATTTGTAGGTGGATCATCAGTGTTAGAGCTAAAATTAGCATGTTTAAAGTGATTTTCATGCTTCTTGGGGCCCAAAACACAAGATTTATGGAATGGTTAAAAGTGCATGAAAATGGCCAATTTACTCACTCTGAGTTCTCAAAAAGGGTTTCTTCACCCCGGGAAGTTAATTAAATACCATTTGGAGGCATTTAATGTTCGAGCAAAAACGGCTGATTTTCGACAAAAGAGATAACACCCCCCCATTACGTCATGCTTCAGAAATGTGGAAAATGGTCCGTTTTCAAATGTTTTATTTTTGAACGTCAGTTCACATTTGTAGGTGGATCATCAGTGTTAGAGCTAAAATTAGCATGTTTAAAGTGATTTTCATGCTTCCAGGGGCTCGGGAAGTTAATTAAATACCATTTGGAGGCATTTAATGTTCGAGCAAAAACGGCTGATTTTCGACAAAAGAGATAACACCCCCCCATTACGTCATGCTTCAGAAATGTGGAAAATGGTCCGTTTTCAAATGTTTTATTTTTGAACGTCAGTTCACATTTGTAGGTGGATCATCAGTGTTAGAGCTAAAATTAGCATGTTTAAAGTGATTTTCATGCTTCCAGGGGCCCAAAACACAAGATTTAAGGAATGGTTAAAAGTGCATGAAAATGGCCAATTTACTCACTCTGAGTTCTCAAAAAGGGTTTCTTCACCCCGGGAAGTTAATTAAATACCATTTGGAGGCATTTAATGTTCGAGCAAAAACGGCTGATTTTCGACAAAAGAGATAACACCCCCCCATTACGTCATGCTTCAGAAATGTGGAAAATGGTCCGTTTTCAAAAGTTTTATTTTTGAACGTCAGTTCACATTTGTAGGTGGATCATCAGTGTTAGAGCTAAAATTAGCATGTTTAAAGTGATTTTCATGCTTCCAGGGGCTCGGGAAGTTAATTAAATACCATTTGGAGGCATTTAATGTTCGAGCAAAAACGGCTGATTTTCGACAAAAGAGATAACACCCCCCCATTACGTCATGCTTCAGAAATGTGGAAAATGGTCCGTTTTCAAATGTTTTATTTTTGAACGTCAGTTCACATTTGTAGGTGGATCATCAGTGTTAGAGCTAAAATTAGCATGTTTAAAGTGATTTTCATGCTTCCAGGGGCTCGGGAAGTTAATTAAATACCATTTGGAGGCATTTAATGTTAGAGCAAAAACGGCTGATTTTCGACAAAAGAGATAACACCCCCCCATTACGTCATGCTTCAGAAATGTGGAAAATGGTCCGTTTTCAAATGTTTTATTTTTGAACGTCAGTTCACATTTGTAGGTGGATCATCAGTGTTAGAGCTAAAATTAGCATGTTTAAAGTGATTTTCATGCTTCCAGGGGCTCGGGAAGTTAATTAAATACCATTTGGAGGCATTTAATGTTAGAGCAAAAACGGCTGATTTTCGACAAAAGAGATAACACCCCCCCATTACGTCATGCTTCAGAAATGTGGAAAATGGTCCGTTTTCAAATGTTTTATTTTTGAACGTCAGTTCACATTTGTAGGTGGATCATCAGTGTTAGAGCTAAAATTAGCATGTTTAAAGTGATTTTCATGCTTCCAGGGGCTCGGGAAGTTAATTAAATACCATTTGGAGGCATTTAATGTTCGAGCAAAAATGGCTGATTTTCGACAAAAGAGATAACACCCCCCCCATTACGTCATGCTTCAGAAATGTGGAAAATGGTCCGTTTTCAAATGTTTTATTTTTGAACGTCAGTTCACATTTGTAGGTGGATCATCAGTGTTAGAGCTAAAATTAGCATGTTTAAAGTGATTTTCATGCTTCCAGGGGCTCGGGAAGTTAATTAAATACCATTTGGAGGCATTTAATGTTCGAGCAAAAACGGCTGATTTTCGACAAAAGAGATAACACCCCCCCATTACGTCATGCTTCAGAAATGTGGAAAATGGTCCGTTTTCAAATGTTTTATTTTTGAACGTCAGTTCACATTTGTAGGTGGATCATCAGTGTTAGAGCTAAAATTAGCATGTTTAAAGTGATTTTCATGCTTCCAGGGGCCCAAAACACAAGATTTATGGAATGGTTAAAAGTGCATGAAAATGGCCAATTTACTCACTCTGAGTTCTCAAAAAGGGTTTCTTCACCCCGGGAAGTTAATTAAATACCATTTGGAGGCATTTAATGTTCGAGCAAAAACGGCTGATTTTCGACAAAAGAGATAACACCCCCCCATTACGTCATGCTTCAGAAATGTGGAAAATGGTCCGTTTTCAAATGTTTTATTTTTGAACGTCAGTTCACATTTGTAGGTGGATCATCAGTGTTAGAGCTAAAATTAGCATGTTTAAAGTGATTTGCATGCTTCCAGGGGCTCGGGAAGTTAATTAAATACCATTTGGAGGCATTTAATGTTCGAGCAAAAACGGCTGATTTTCGACAAAAGAGATAACACCCCCCCATTACGTCATGCTTCAGAAATGTGGAAAATGGTCCGTTTTCAAATGTTTTATTTTTGAACGTCAGTTCACATTTGTAGGTGGATCATCAGTGTTAGAGCTAAAATTAGCATGTTTAAAGTGATTTTCATGCTTCCAGGGGCTCGGGAAGTTAATTAAATACCATTTGGAGGCATTTAATGTTCGAGCAAAAACGGCTGATTTTCGACAAAAGAGATAACACCCCCCCATTACGTCATGCTTCAGAAATGTGGAAAATGGTCCGTTTTCAAATGTTTTATTTTTGAACGTCAGTTCACATTTGTAGGTGGATCATCAGTGTTAGAGCTAAAATTAGCATGTTTAAAGTGATTTTCATGCTTCCAGGGGCTCGGGAAGTTAATTAAATACCATTTGGAGGCATTTAATGTTCGAGCAAAAACGGCTGATTTTCGACAAAAGAGATAACACCCCCCCATTACGTCATGCTTCAGAAATGTGGAAAATGGTCCGTTTTCAAATGTTTTATTTTTGAACGTCAGTTCACATTTGTAGGTGGATCATCAGTGTTAGAGCTAAAATTAGCATGTTTAAAGTGATTTTCATGCTTCCAGGGGCCCAAAACACAAGATTTATGGAATGGTTAAAAGTGCATGAAAATGGCCAATTTACTCACTCTGAGTTCTCAAAAAGGGTTTCTTCACCCCGGGAAGTTAATTAAATACCATTTGGAGGCATTTAATGTTCGAGCAAAAACGGCTGATTTTCGACAAAAGAGATAACACCCCCCCATTACGTCATGCTTCAGAAATGTGGAAAATGGTCCGTTTTCAAATGTTTTATTTTTGAACGTCAGTTCACATTTGTAGGTGGATCATCAGTGTTAGAGCTAAAATTAGCATGTTTAAAGTGATTTTCATGCTTCCAGGGGCTCGGGAAGTTAATTAAATACCATTTGGAGGCATTTAATGTTCGAGCAAAAACGGCTGATTTTCGACAAAAGAGATAACACCCCCCCATTACGTCATGCTTCAGAAATGTGGAAAATGGTCCGTTTTCAAATGTTTTATTTTTGAACGTCAGTTCACATTTGTAGGTGGATCATCAGTGTTAGAGCTAAAATTAGCATGTTTAAAGTGATTTTCATGCTTCCAGGGGCTCTGGAAGTTAATTAAATACCATTTGGAGGCATTTAATGTTCGAGCAAAAACGGCTGATTTTCGACAAAAGAGATAACACCCCCCCATTACGTCATGCTTCAGAAATGTGGAAAATGGTCCATTTTCAAATGTTTTATTTTTGAACGTCAGTTCACATTTGTAGGTGGATCATCAGTGTTAGAGCTAAAATTAGCATGTTTAAAGTGATTTTCATGCTTCCAGGGGCCCAAAACACAAGATTTATGGAATGGTTAAAAGTGCATGAACATGGCCAATTTACTCACTCTGAGTTCTCAAAAAGGGTTTCTTCACCCCGGGAAGTTAATTAAATACCATTTGGAGGCATTTAATGTTCGAGCAAAAACGGCTGATTTTCGACAAAAGAGATAACACCCCCCCATTACGTCATGCTTCAGAAATGTGGAAAATGGTCCGTTTTCAAATGTTTTATTTTTGAACGTCAGTTCACATTTGTAGGTGGATCATCAGTGTTAGAGCTAAAATTAGCATGTTTAAAGTGATTTTCATGCTTCCAGGGGCTCGGGAAGTTAATTAAATACCATTTGGAGGCATTTAATGTTCGAGCAAAAACGGCTGATTTTCGACAAAAGAGATAACACCCCCCCCATTACGTCATGCTTCAGAAATGTGGAAAATGGTCCGTTTTCAAATGTTTTATTTTTGAACGTCAGTTCACATTTGTAGGTGGATCATCAGTGTTAGAGCTAAAATTAGCATGTTTAAAGTGATTTTCATGCTTCCAGGGGCTCGGGAAGTTAATTAAATACCATTTGGAGGCATTTAATGTTCGAGCAAAAACGGCTGATTTTCGACAAAAGAGATAACACCCCCCCATTACGTCATGCTTCAGAAATGTGGAAAATGGTCCGTTTTCAAATGTTTTTTTTTCGAACGTCAGTTCACATTTGTAGGTGGATCATCAGTGTTAGAGCTAAAATTAGCATGTTTAAAGTGATTTTCATGCTTCCAGGGGCTCGGGAAGTTAATAAAATACCATTTGGAGGCATTTAATGTTCGAGCAAAAACGGCTGATTTTCGACAAAAGAGATAACACCCCCCCATTACGTCATGCTTCAGAAATGTGGAAAATGGTCCGTTTTCAAATGTTTTATTTTTGAACGTCAGTTCACATTTGTAGGTGGATCATCAGTGTTAGAGCTAAAATTAGCATGTTTAAAGTGATTTTCATGCTTCTTGGGGCCCAAAACACAAGATTTATGGAATGGTTAAAAGTGCATGAAAATGGCCAATTTACTCACTCTGAGTTCTCAAAAAGGGTTTCTTCACCCCGGGAAGTTAATTAAATACCATTTGGAGGCATTTAATGTTCGAGCAAAAACTGCTGATTTTCGACAAAAGAGATAACACCCCCCCATTACGTCATGCTTCAGAAATGTGGAAAATGGTCCGTTTTCAAATGTTTTATTTTTGAACGTCAGTTCACATTTGTAGGTGGATCATCAGTGTTAGAGCTAAAATTAGCATGTTTAAAGTGATTTTCATGCTTCCAGGGGCCCAAAACACAAGATTTATGGAATGGTTAAAAGTGCATGAAAATGGCCAATTTACTCACTCTGAGTTCTCAAAAAGGGTTTCTTCACCCCGGGAAGTTAATTAAATACCATTTGGAGGCATTTAATGTTCGAGCAAAAACGGCTGATTTTCGACAAAAGAGATAACACCCCCCCATTACGTCATGCTTCAGAAATGTGGAAAATGGTCCGTTTTCAAATGTTTTATTTTTGAACGTCAGTTCACATTTGTAGGTGGATCATCAGTGTTAGAGCTAAAATTAGCATGTTTAAAGTGATTCTCATGCTTCCAGGGGCTCGGGAAGTTAATTAAATACCATTTGGAGGCATTTAATGTTCGAGCAAAAACGGCTGATTTTCGACAAAAGAGATAACACCCCCCCATTACGTCATGCTTCAGAAATGTGGAAAATGGTCCGTTTTCAAATGTTTTATTTTTGAACGTCAGTTCACATTTGTAGGTGGATCATCAGTGTTAGAGCTAAAATTAGCATGTTTAAAGTGATTTTCATGCTTCCAGGGGCCCAAAACACAAGATTTATGGAATGGTTAAAAGTGCATGAAAATGGCCAATTTACTCACTCTGAGTTCTCAAAAAGGGTTTCTTCACCCCGGGAAGTTAATTAAATACCATTTGGAGGCATTTAATGTTAGAGCAAAAACGGCTGATTTTCGACAAAAGAGATAACACCCCCCCATTACGTCATGCTTCAGAAATGTAGAAAATGGTCCGTTTTCAAATGTTTTATTTTTGAACGTCAGTTCACATTTGTAGGTGGATCATCAGTGTTAGAGCTAAAATTAGCATGTTTAAAGTGATTTTCATGCTTCCAGGGGCTCGGGAAGTTAATTAAATACCATTTGGAGGCATTTAATGTTCGAGCAAAAACGGCTGATTTTCGACAAAAGAGATAACACCCCCCCATTACGTCATGCTTCAGAAATGTGGAAAATGGTCCGTTTTCAAATGTTTTATTTTTGAACGTCAGTTCACATTTGTAGGTGGATCATCAGTGTTAGAGCTAAAATTAGCATGTTTAAAGTGATTTTCATGCTTCCAGGGGCTCGGGAAGTTAATTAAATACCATTTGGAGGCATTTAATGTTCGAGCAAAAACGGCTGATTTTCGACAAAAGAGATAACACCCCCCCATTACGTCATGCTTCAGAAATGTGGAAAATGGTCCGTTTTCAAATGTTTTATTTTTGAACGTCAGTTCACATTTGTAGGTGGATCATCAGTGTTAGAGCTAAAATTAGCATGTTTAAAGTGATTTTCATGCTTCCAGGGGCCCAAAACACAAGATTTATGGAATGGTTAAAAGTGCATGAAAATGGCCAATTTACTCACTCTGAGTTCTCAAAAAGGGTTTCTTCACCCCGGGAAGTTAATTAAATACCATTTGGAGGCATTTAATGTTCGAGCAAAAACGGCTGATTTTCGACAAAAGAGATAACACCCCCCCATTACGTCATGCTTCAGAAATGTGGAAAATGGTCCGTTTTCAAATGTTTTATTTTTGAACGTCAGTTCACATTTGTAGGTGGATCATCAGTGTTAGAGCTAAAATTAGCATGTTTAAAGTGATTTTCATGCTTCCAGGGGCTCGGGAAGTTAATTAAATACCATTTGGAGGCATTTAATGTTCGAGCAAAAACGGCTGATTTTCGACAAAAGAGATAACACCCCCCCATTACGTCATGCTTCAGAAATGTGGAAAATGGTCCGTTTTCAAATGTTTTATTTTTGAACGTCAGTTCACATTTGTAGGTGGATCATCAGTGTTAGAGCTAAAATTAGCATTTTTAAAGTGATTTTCATGCTTCCAGGGGCTCGGGAAGTTAATTAAATACCATTTGGAGGCATTTAATGTTCGAGCAAAAACGGCTGATTTTCGACAAAAGAGATAACACCCCCCCATTACGTCATGCTTCAGAAATGTGGAAAATGGTCCGTTTTCAAATGTTTTATTTTTGAACGTCAGTTCACATTTGTAGGTGGATCATCAGTGTTAGAGCTAAAATTAGCATGTTTAAAGTGATTTTCATGCTTCCAGGGGCCCAAAACACAAGATTTATGGAATGGTTAAAAGTGCATGAAAATGGCCAATTTACTCACTCTGAGTTCTCAAAAAGGGTTTCTTCACCCCGGGAAGTTAATTAAATACCATTTGGAGGCATTTAATGTTCGAGCAAAAACGGCTGATTTTCGACAAAAGAGATAACACCCCCCCATTACGTCATGCTTCAGAAATGTGGAAAATGGTCCGTTTTCAAATGTTTTATTTTTGAACGTCAGTTCACATTTGTAGGTGGATCATCAGTGTTAGAGCTAAAATTAGCATGTTTAAAGTGATTTTCATGCTTCCAGGGGCTCGGGAAGTTAATTAAATACCATTTGGAGGCATTTAATGTTCGAGCAAAAACGGCTGATTTTCGACAAAAGAGATAACACCCCCCCATTACGTCATGCTTCAGAAATGTGGAAAATGGTCCGTTTTCAAATGTTTTATTTTTGAACGTCAGTTCACATTTGTAGGTGGATCATCAGTGTTAGAGCTAAAATTAGCATGTTTAAAGTGATTTTCATGCTTCCAGGGGCCCAAAACACAAGATTTATGGAATGGTTAAAAGTGCATGAAAATGGCCAATTTACTCACTCTGAGTTCTCAAAAAGGGTTTCTTCACCCCGGGAAGTTAATTAAATACCATTTGGAGGCATTTAATGTTCGAGCAAAAACGGCTGATTTTCGACAAAAGAGATAACACCCCCCCATTACGTCATGCTTCAGAAATGTGGAAAATGGTCCGTTTTCAAATGTTTTATTTTTGAACGTCAGTTCACATTTGTAGGTGGATCATCAGTGTTAGAGCTAAAATTAGCATGTTTAAAGTGATTTTCATGCTTCCAGGGGCTCGGGAAGTTAATTAAATACCATTTGGAGGCATTTAATGTTCGAGCAAAAACGGCTGATTTTCGACAAAAGAGATAACACCCCCCATTACGTCATGCTTCAGAAATGTGGAAAATGGTCCGTTTTCAAATGTTTTATTTTTGAACGTCAGTTCACATTTGTAGGTGGATCATCAGTGTTAGAGCTAAAATTAGCATGTTTAAAGTGATTTTCATGCTTCCAGGGGCTCGGGAAGTTAATTAAATACCATTTGGAGGCATTTAATGTTCGAGCAAAAACGGCTGATTTTCGACAAAAGAGATAACACCCCCCCATTACGTCATGCTTCAGAAATGTGGAAAATGGTCCGTTTTCAAATGTTTTATTTTTGAACGTCAGTTCACATTTGTAGGTGGATCATCAGTGTTAGAGCTAAAATTAGCATGTTTAAAGTGATTTTCATGCTTCCAGGGGCCCAAAACACAAGATTTATGGAATGGTTAAAAGTGCATGAAAATGGCCAATTTACTCACTCTGAGTTCTCAAAAAGGGTTTCTTCACCCCGGGAAGTTAATTAAATACCATTTGGAGGCATTTAATGTTCGAGCAAAAACGGCTGATTTTCGACAAAAGAGCTAACACCCCCCCATTACGTCATGCTTCAGAAATGTGGAAAATGGTCCGTTTTCAAATGTTTTATTTTTGAACGTCAGTTCACATTTGTAGGTGGATCATCAGTGTTAGAGCTAAAATTAGCATGTTTAAAGTGATTTTCATGCTTCCAGGGGCTCGGGAAGTTAATTAAATACCATTTGGAGACATTTAATGTTCGAGCAAAAACGGCTGATTTTCGACAAAAGAGATAACACCCCCCCATTACGTCATGCTTCAGAAATGTGGAAAATGGTCCGTTTTCAAATGTTTTATTTTTGAACGTCAGTTCACATTTGTAGGTGGATCATCAGTGTTAGAGCTAAAATTAGCATGTTTAAAGTGATTTTCATGCTTCCAGGGGCTCGGGAAGTTAATTAAATACCATTTGGAGGCATTTAATGTTCGAGCAAAAACGGCTGATTTTCGACAAAAGAGATAACACCCCCCCATTACGTCATGCTTCAGAAATGTGGAAAATGGTCCGTTTTCAAATGTTTTATTTTTGAACGTCAGTTCACATTTGTAGGTGGATCATCAGTGTTAGAGCTAAAATTAGCATGTTTAAAGTGATTTTCATGCTTCCAGGGGCTCGGGAAGTTAATTAAATACCATTTGGAGGCATTTAATGTTCGAGCAAAAACGGCTGATTTTCGACAAAAGAGATAACACCCCCCCATTACGTCATGCTTCAGAAATGTGGAAAATGGTCCGTTTTCAAATGTTTTATTTTTGAACGTCAGTTCACATTTGTAGGTGGATCATCAGTGTTAGAGCTAAAATTAGCATGTTTAAAGTGATTTTCATGCTTCCAGGGGCCCAAAACACAAGATTTATGGAATGGTTAAAAGTGCATGAAAATGGCCAATTTACTCACTCTGAGTTCTCAAAAAGGGTTTCTTCACCCCGGGAAGTTAATTAAATACCATTTGGAGGCATTTAATGTTCGAGCAAAAACGGCTGATTTTCGACAAAAGAGATAACACCCCCCCATTACGTCATGCTTCAGAAATGTGGAAAATGGTCCGTTTTCAAATGTTTTATTTTTGAACGTCAGTTCACATTTGTAGGTGGATCATCAGTGTTAGAGCTAAAATTAGCATGTTTAAAGTGATTTTCATGCTTCCAGGGGCTCGGGAAGTTAATTAAATACCATTTGGAGGCATTTAATGTTCGAGCAAAAACGGCTGATTTTCGACAAAAGAGATAACACCCCCCCATTACGTCATGCTTCAGAAATGTGGAAAATGGTCCGTTTTCAAATGTTTTATTTTTGAACGTCAGTTCACATTTGTAGGTGGATCATCAGTGTTAGAGCTAAAATTAGCATGTTTAAAGTGATTTTCATGCTTCCAGGGGCTCGGGAAGTTAATTAAATACCATTTGGAGGCATTTAATGTTCGAGCAAAAACGGCTGATTTTCGACAAAAGAGATAACACCCCCCCATTACGTCATGCTTCAGAAATGTGGAAAATGGTCCGTTTTCAAATGTTTTATTTTTGAACGTCAGTTCACATTTGTAGGTGGATCATCAGTGTTAGAGCTAAAATTAGCATGTTTAAAGTGATTTTCATGCTTCCAGGGGCTCGGGAAGTTAATTAAATACCATTTGGAGGCATTTAATGTTCGAGCAAAAACGGCTGATTTTCGACAAAAGAGATAACACCCCCCCATTACGTCATGCTTCAGAAATGTGGAAAATGGTCCGTTTTCAAATGTTTTATTTTTGAACGTCAGTTCACATTTGTAGGTGGATCATCAGTGTTAGAGCTAAAATTAGCATGTTTAAAGTGATTTTCATGCTTCCAGGGGCTCGGGAAGTTAATTAAATACCATTTGGAGGCATTTAATGTTCGAGCAAAAACGGCTGATTTTCGACAAAAGAGATAACACCCCCCCATTACGTCATGCTTCAGAAATGTGGAAAATGGTCCGTTTTCAAATGTTTTATTTTTGAACGTCAGTTCACATTTGTAGGTGGATCATCAGTGTTAGAGCTAAAATTAGCATGTTTAAAGTGATTTTCATGCTTCCAGGGGCCCAAAACACAAGATTTATGGAATGGTTAAAAGTGCATGAAAATGGCCAATTTACTCACTCTGAGTTCTCAAAAAGGGTTTCTTCACCCCGGGAAGTTAATTAAATACCATTTGGAGGCATTTAATGTTCGAGCAAAAACGGCTGATTTTCGACAAAAGAGATAACACCCCCCCATTACGTCATGCTTCAGAAATGTGGAAAATGGTCCGTTTTCAAATGTTTTAATTTTGAACGTCAGTTCACATTTGTAGGTGGATCATCAGTGTTAGAGCTAAAATTAGCATGTTTAAAGTGATTTTCATGCTTCCAGGGGCTCGGGAAGTTAATTAAATACCATTTGGAGGCATTTAATGTTCGAGCAAAAACGGCTGATTTTCGACAAAAGAGATAACACCCCCCCATTACGTCATGCTTCAGAAATGTGGAAAATGGTCCGTTTTCAAATGTTTTATTTTTGAACGTCAGTTCACATTTGTAGGTGGATCATCAGTGTTAGAGCTAAAATTAGCATGTTTAAAGTGATTTTCATGCTTCCAGGGGCTCGGGAAGTTAATTAAATACCATTTGGAGGCATTTAATGTTCGAGCAAAAACGGCTGATTTTCGACAAAAGAGATAACACCCCCCCATTACGTCATGCTTCAGAAATGTGGAAAATGGTCCGTTTTCAAATGTTTTATTTTTGAACGTCAGTTCACATTTGTAGGTGGATCATCAGTGTTAGAGCTAAAATTAGCATGTTTAAAGTGATTTTCATGCTTCCAGGGGCTCGGGAAGTTAATTAAATACCATTTGGAGGCATTTAATGTTCGAGCAAAAACGGCTGATTTTCGACAAAAGAGATAACACCCCCCCATTACGTCATGCTTCAGAAATGTGGAAAATGGTCCGTTTTCAAATGTTTTATTTTTGAACGTCAGTTCACATTTGTAGGTGGATCATCAGTGTTAGAGCTAAAATTAGCATGTTTAAAGTGATTTTCATGCTTCCAGGGGCTCGGGAAGTTAATTAAATACCATTTGGAGGCATTTAATGTTCGAGCAAAAACGGCTGATTTTCGACAAAAGAGATAACACCCCCCCATTACGTCATGCTTCAGAAATGTGGAAAATGGTCCGTTTTCAAATGTTTTATTTTTGAACGTCAGTTCACATTTGTAGGTGGATCATCAGTGTTAGAGCTAAAATTAGCATGTTTAAAGTGATTTTCATGCTTCCAGGGGCTCGGGAAGTTAATTAAATACCATTTGGAGGCATTTAATGTTCGAGCAAAAACGGCTGATTTTCGACAAAAGAGATAACACCCCCCCATTACGTCATGCTTCAGAAATGTGGAAAATGGTCCGTTTTCAAATGTTTTATTTTTGAACGTCAGTTCACATTTGTAGGTGGATCATCAGTGTTAGAGCTAAAATTAGCATGTTTAAAGTGATTTGCATGCTTCCAGGGGCTCGGGAAGTTAATTAAATACCATTTGGAGGCATTTAATGTTCGAGCAAAAACGGCTGATTTTCGACAAAAGAGATAACACCCCCCCATTACGTCATGCTTCAGAAATGTGGAAAATGGTCCGTTTTCAAATGTTTTATTTTTGAACGTCAGTTCACATTTGTAGGTGGATCATCAGTGTTAGAGCTAAAATTAGCATGTTTAAAGTGATTTTCATGCTTCCAGGGGCTCGGGAAGTTAATTAAATACCATTTGGAGGCATTTAATGTTCGAGCAAAAACGGCTGATTTTCGACAGAAGAGATAACACCCCCCCATTACGTCATGCTTCAGAAATGTGGAAAATGGTCCGTTTTCAAATGTTTTATTTTTGAACGTCAGTTCACATTTGTAGGTGGATCATCAGTGTTAGAGCTAAAATTAGCATGTTTAAAGTGATTTTCATGCTTCCAGGGGCTCGGGAAGTTAATTAAATACCATTTGGAGGCATTTAATGTTCGAGCAAAAACGGCTGATTTTCGACAAAAGAGATAACACCCCCCATTACGTCATGCTTCAGAAATGTGGAAAATGGTCCGTTTTCAAATGTTTTATTTTTGAACGTCAGTTCACATTTGTAGGTGGATCATCAGTGTTAGAGCTAAAATTAGCATGTTTAAAGTGATTTTCATGCTTCCAGGGGCTCGGGAAGTTAATTAAATACCATTTGGAGGCATTTAATGTTCGAGCAAAAACGGCTGATTTTCGACAAAAGAGATAACACCCCCCCATTACGTCATGCTTCAGAAATGTGGAAAATGGTCCGTTTTCAAATGTTTTATTTTTGAACGTCAGTTCACATTTGTAGGTGGATCATCAGTGTTAGAGCTAAAATTAGCATGTTTAAAGTGATTTTCATGCTTCCAGGGGCTCGGGAAGTTAATTAAATACCATTTGGAGGCATTTAATGTTCGAGCAAAAACGGCTGATTTTCGACAAAAGAGATAACACCCCCCCATTACGTCATGCTTCAGAAATGTGGAAAATGGTCCATTTTCAAATGTTTTATTTTTGAACGTCAGTTCACATTTGTAGGTGGATCATCAGTGTTAGAGCTAAAATTAGCATGTTTAAAGTGATTTTCATGCTTCCAGGGGCCCAAAACACAAGATTTATGGAATGGTTAAAAGTGCATGAAAATGGCCAATTTACTCACTCTGAGTTCTCAAAAAGGGTTTCTTCACCCCGGGAAGTTAATTAAATACCATTTGGAGGCATTTAATGTTCGAGCAAAAACGGCTGATTTTCGACAAAAGAGATTACACCCCCCCATTACGTCATGCTTCAGAAATGTGGAAAATGGTCCGTTTTCAAATGTTTTATTTTTGAACGTCAGTTCACATTTGTAGGTGGATCATCAGTGTTAGAGCTAAAATTAGCATGTTTAAAGTGATTTTCATGCTTCCAGGGGCTCGGGAAGTTAATTAAATACCATTTGGAGGCATTTAATGTTCGAGCAAAAACGGCTGATTTTCGACAAAAGAGATAACACCCCCCCATTACGTCATGCTTCAGAAATGTGGAAAATGGTCCGTTTTCAAATGTTTTATTTTTGAACGTCAGTTCACATTTGTAGGTGGATCATCAGTGTTAGAGCTAAAATTAGCATGTTTAAAGTGATTTTCATGCTTCCAGGGGCCCAAAACACAAGATTTATGGAATGGTTAAAAGTGCATGAAAATGGCCAATTTACTCACTCTGAGTTCTCAAAAAGGGTTTCTTCACCCCGGGAAGTTAATTAAATACCATTTGGAGGCATTTAATGTTAGAGCAAAAACGGCTGATTTTCGACAAAAGAGATAACACCCCCCCATTACGTCATGCTTCAGAAATGTGGAAAATGGTCCGTTTTCAAATGTTTTATTTTTGAACGTCAGTTCACATTTGTAGGTGGATCATCAGTGTTAGAGCTAAAATTAGCATGTTTAAAGTGATTTTCATGCTTCCAGGGGCTCGGGAAGTTAATTAAATACCATTTGGAGGCATTTAATGTTCGAGCAAAAACGGCTGATTTTCGACAAAAGAGATAACACCCCCCCATTACGTCATGCTTCAGAAATGTGGAAAATGGTCCGTTTTCAAATGTTTTATTTTTGAACGTCAGTTCACATTTGTAGGTGGATCATCAGTGTTAGAGCTAAAATTAGCATGTTTAAAGTGATTTTCATGCTTCCAGGGGCTCGGGAAGTTAATTAAATACCATTTGGAGGCATTTAATGTTCGAGCAAAAACGGCTGATTTTCGACAAAAGAGATAACACCCCCCCATTACGTCATGCTTCAGAAATGTGGAAAATGGTCCGTTTTCAAATGTTTTATTTTTGAACGTCAGTTCACATTTGTAGGTGGATCATCAGTGTTAGAGCTAAAATTAGCATGTTTAAAGTGATTTTCATGCTTCCAGGGGCCCAAAACACAAGATTTATGGAATGGTTAAAAGTGCATGAAAATGGCCAATTTACTCACTCTGAGTTCTCAAAAAGGGTTTCTTCACCCCGGGAAGTTAATTAAATACCATTTGGAGGCATTTAATGTTCGAGCAAAAACGGCTGATTTTCGACAAAAGAGATAACACCCCCCCATTACGTCATGCTTCAGAAATGTGGAAAATGGTCCGTTTTCAAATGTTTTATTTTTGAACGTCAGTTCACATTTGTAGGTGGATCATCAGTGTTAGAGCTAAAATTAGCATGTTTAAAGTGATTTTCATGCTTCCAGGGGCTCGGGAAGTTAATTAAATACCATTTGGAGGCATTTAATGTTCGAGCAAAAACGGCTGATTTTCGACAAAAGAGATAACACCCCCCCATTACGTCATGCTTCAGAAATGTGGAAAATGGTCCGTTTTCAAATGTTTTATTTTTGAACGTCAGTTCACATTTGTAGGTGGATCATCAGTGTTAGAGCTAAAATTAGCATTTTTAAAGTGATTTTCATGCTTCCAGGGGCTCGGGAAGTTAATTAAATACCATTTGGAGGCATTTAATGTTCGAGCAAAAACGGCTGATTTTCGACAAAAGAGATAACACCCCCCCATTACGTCATGCTTCAGAAATGTGGAAAATGGTCCGTTTTCAAATGTTTTATTTTTGAACGTCAGTTCACATTTGTAGGTGGATCATCAGTGTTAGAGCTAAAATTAGCATGTTTAAAGTGATTTTCATGCTTCCAGGGGCCCAAAACACAAGATTTATGGAATGGTTAAAAGTGCATGAAAATGGCCAATTTACTCACTCTGAGTTCTCAAAAAGGGTTTCTTCACCCCGGGAAGTTAATTAAATACCATTTGGAGGCATTTAATGTTCGAGCAAAAACGGCTGATTTTCGACAAAAGAGATAACACCCCCCCCCCATTACGTCATGCTTCAGAAATGTGGAAAATGGTCCGTTTTCAAATGTTTTATTTTTGAACGTCAGTTCACATTTGTAGGTGGATCATCAGTGTTAGAGCTAAAATTAGCATGTTTGAAGTGATTTTCATGCTTCCAGGGGCTCGGGAAGTTAATTAAATACCATTTGGAGGCATTTAATGTTCGAGCAAAAACGGCTGATTTTCGACAAAAGAGATAACACCCCCCCATTACGTCATGCTTCAGAAATGTGGAAAATGGTCCGTTTTCAAATGTTTTATTTTTGAACGTCAGTTCACATTTGTAGGTGGATCATCAGTGTTAGAGCTAAAATTAGCATGTTTAAAGTGATTTTCATGCTTCCAGGGGCCCAAAACACAAGATTTATGGAATGGTTAAAAGTGCATGAAAATGGCCAATTTACTCACTCTGAGTTCTCAAAAAGGGTTTCTTCACCCCGGGAAGTTAATTAAATACCATTTGGAGGCATTTAATGTTCGAGCAAAAACAGCTGATTTTCGACAAAAGAGATAACACCCCCCCATTACGTCATGCTTCAGAAATGTGGAAAATGGTCCGTTTTCAAATGTTTTATTTTTGAACGTCAGTTCACATTTGTAGGTGGATCATCAGTGTTAGAGCTAAAATTAGCATGTTTAAAGTGATTTTCATGCTTCCAGGGGCTCGGGAAGTTAATTAAATACCATTTGGAGGCATTTAATGTTCGAGCAAAAACGGCTGATTTTCGACAAAAGAGATAACACCCCCATTACGTCATGCTTCAGAAATGTGGAAAATGGTCCGTTTTCAAATGTTTTATTTTTGAACGTCAGTTCACAATTTGTAGGTGGATCATCAGTGTTAGAGCTAAAATTAGCATGTTTAAAGTGATTTTCATGCTTCCAGGGGCTCGGGAAGTTAATTAAATACCATTTGGAGGCATTTAATGTTCGAGCAAAAACGGCTGATTTTCGACAAAAGAGATAACACCCCCCCATTACGTCATGCTTCAGAAATGTGGAAAATGTCCGTTTTCAAATGTTTTATTTTTGAACGTCAGTTCACATTTGTAGGTGGATCATCAGTGTTAGAGCTAAAATTAGCATGTTTAAAGTGATTTTCATGCTTCCAGGGGCCCAAAACACAAGATTTATGGAATGGTTAAAAGTGCATGAAAATGGCCAATTTACTCACTCTGAGTTCTCAAAAAGGGTTTCTTCACCCCGGGAAGTTAATTAAATACACCATTGGAGGCATTTAATGTTCGAGCAAAAACGGCTGATTTTCGACAAAAGAGCTAACACCCCCCCATTACGTCATGCTTCAGAAATGTGGAAAATGGTCCGTTTTCAAATGTTTTATTTTTGAACGTCAGTTCACATTTGTAGGTGGATCATCAGTGTTAGAGCTAAAAATTAGCATGTTTAAAGTGATTTTCATGCTTCCAGGGGCTCGGGAAGTTAATTAAATACCATTTGGAGACATTTAATGTTCGAGCAAAAACGGCTGATTTTCGACAAAAGAGATAACACCCCCCCATTACGTCATGCTTCAGAATGTGGAAAATGGTCCGTTTTCAAATGTTTTATTTTTGAACGTCAGTTCACATTTGTAGGTGGATCATCAGTGTTAGAGCTAAAATTAGCATGTTTAAAGTGATTTTCATGCTTCCAGGGGCTCGGGAAGTTAATTAAATACCATTTGGAGGCATTTAATGTTCGAGCAAAAACGGCTGATTTTCGACAAAAGAGATAACACCCCCCATTACGTCATGCTTCAGAAATGTGGAAAATGGTCCGTTTTCAAATGTTTTATTTTTGAACGTCAGTTCACATTTGTAGGTGGATCATCAGTGTTAGAGCTAAAATTAGCATGTTTAAAGTGATTTTCATGCTTCCAGGGGCTCGGGAAGTTAATTAAATACCATTTGGAGGCATTTAATGTTCGAGCAAAACGGCTGATTTTCGACAAAAGAGATAACACCCCCCATTACGTCATGCTTCAGAAATGTGGAAAATGGTCCGTTTTCCAAATGTTTTATTTTTGAACGTCAGTTCACATTTGTAGGTGGATCATCAGTGTTAGAGCTAAAATTAGCATGTTTAAAGTGATTTTCATGCTTCCAGGGGCCCAAAACACAAGATTTATGGAATGGTTAAAGTGCATGAAAATGGCCAATTTACTCACTCTGAGTTCTCAAAAAGGATTCTTCACCCCGGGAAGTTAATTAAATACCATTTGGAGGCATTTAATGTTCGAGCAAAAACGGCTGATTTTCGACAAAAGAGATAACACCCCCCATTACGTCATGCTTCAGAATGTGGAAAATGTCCGTTTTCAAATGTTTTATTTTTGAAGTCAGTTCACATTTGTAGGTGGATCATCAGTGTTAGAGCTAAAATTAGCATGTTTAAAGTGATTTTCATGCTTCCAGGGGCTCGGGAAGTTAATTAAATACCATTTGGAGGCATTTAATGTTCGAGCAAAAACGGCTGATTTTCGACAAAAGAGATAACACCCCCCCATTACGTCATGCTTCAGAATGTGGAAAATGGTCCGTTTTCAAATGTTTTATTTTTGAACGTCAGTTCACATTTGTAGGTGGATCATCAGTGTTAGAGCTAAAATTAGCATGTTTAAAGTGATTTTCATGCTTCCAGGGGCTCGGGAAGTTAATTAAATACCATTTGGAGGCATTTATGTCGAGGCAAAAACGGCTGATTTTCGACAAAAGAGATAACACCCCCCCATTACGTCATGCTTCAGAAATGTGGAAATGGTCCGTTTTCAAATGTTTTATTTTTGAACGTCAGTTCACATTTGTAGGTGGATCATCAGTGTTAGAGCTAAAATTAGCATGTTTAAAGTGATTTTCATGCTTCCAGGGGCTCCGGGAAGTTAATTAAATACCATTTGGAGGCATTTAATGTTCGAGCAAAAACGGCTGATTTCGACAAAAGAGATAACACCCCCCCATTACGTCATGCTTTCAGAAATGTGGAAAATGGTCCGTTTTCAAATGTTTTATTTTTGAACGTCAGTTCACATTTGTAGGTGGATCATGAGTGTTAGAGCTAAATTAGCATGTTTAAAGTGATTTTCATGCTTCCAGGGGCTCGGGAAGTTAATTAAATACCATTTGGAGGCATTTAATGTTCGAGCAAAAACGGCTGATTTTTCGACAAAAGAGATAACACCCCCCCATTACGTCATGCTCAGAAATGTGGAAAATGGTCCGTTTTCAAATGTTTTATTTTGAACGTCAGTTCACATTTGTAGGTGGATCATCAGTGTTAGAGCTAAAATTAGCATGTTTAAAGTGATTTTCATGCTTCCAGGGGCCCAAAACACAAGATTTATGGAATGGTTAAAAGTGCATGAAAATGGCCAATTTACTCACTCTGAGTTCTCAAAAAGGGTTTCTTCACCCCGGGAAGTTAATTAAATACCATTTGGAGGCATTTAATGTTCGAGCAAAAACGGCTGATTTTCGACAAAAGAGATAACACCCCCCCATTACGTCATGCTTCAGAAATGTGGAAAATGGTCCGTTTTCAAATGTTTTATTTTGAACGTCAGTTCACATTTGTAGGTGGATCATCAGTGTTAGAGCTAAAATTAGCATGTTTAAAGTGATTTTCATGCTTCCAGGGGCTCGGGAAGTTAATTAAATACCATTTGGAGGCATTTAATGTTCGAGCAAAAACGGCTGATTTTCGACAAAAGAGATAACACCCCCCATTACGTCATGCTTCAGAAATGTGGAAAATGGTCCGTTTTCAAATGTTTTATTTTTGAACGTCAGTTCACATTTTGTAGGTGGATCATCAGTGTTAGAGCTAAAATTAGCATGTTTAAAGTGATTTTCATGCTTCCAGGGGCTCGGGAAGTTAATTAAATACCATTTGGAGGCATTTAATGTTCGAGCAAAAACGGCTGATTTTCGACAAAAGAGATAACACCCCCCCATTACGTCATGCTTCAGAAATGTGGAAAATGGTCCGTTTTCAAATGTTTTATTTTTGAACGTCAGTTCACATTTGTAGGTGGATCATCAGTGTTAGAGCTAAAATTAGCATGTTTAAGTGATTTTCATGCTTCCAGGGGCTCGGGAAGTTAATTAAATACCATTTGGAGGCATTTAATGTTCGAGCAAAAACGGCTGATTTTCGACAAAAGAGATAACACCCCCCCCATTACGTCCTGCTTCAGAAATGTGGAAAATGGTCCGTTTTCAAATGTTTTATTTTTGAACGTCAGTTCACATTTTAGGTGGATCATCAGTGTTAGAGCTAAAATTAGCATGTTTAAAGTGATTTTCATGCTTCCAGGGGCTCGGGAAGTTAATTAAGTACCATTTGGAGGCATTTAATGTTCGAGCAAAAACGGCTGATTTTCGACAAAAGAGATAACACCCCCCCATTACGTCATGCTTCAGAAATGTGGAAAATGGTCCGTTTTCAAATGTTTTATTTTTGAACGTCAGTTCACATTTGTAGGTGGATCATCAGTGTTAGAGCTAAAATTAGCATGTTTAAAGTGATTTTCATGCTTCCAGGGGCTCGGGAAGTTAATTAAATAACATTTGGAGGCATTTAATGTTCGAGCAAAAACGGCTGATTTCGACAAAAGAGATAACACCCCCCCATTACGTCATGCTTCAGAAATGTGGAAAATGGTCCGTTTTCAAATGTTTTATTTTTGAACGTCAGTTCACATTTGTAGGTGGATCATCAGTGTTAGAGCTAAAATTAGCATGTTTAAAGTGATTTTCATGCTTCCAGGGGCCCAAAACACAAGATTTATGGAATGGTTAAAAGTGCATGAAAATGGCCAATTTACTCACTCTGAGTTCTCAAAAAGGGTTTCTTCACCCCGGAAGTTAATTAAATACCATTTGGAGGCATTTAATGTTCGAGGCAAAAACGGCTGATTTTCGACAAAAGAGATAACACCCCCCCATTACGTCATGCTTCAGAAATGTGGAAAATGGTCCGTTTTCAAATGTTTTATTTTTGAACGTCAGTTCACATTTGTAGGTGGATCATCAGTGTTAGAGCTAAAATTAGCATGTTAAAGTGATTTTCATGCTTCCAGGGGCTCGGGAAGTTAATTAAATAACATTTGGAGGCATTTAATGTTCGAGCAAAAACGGCTGATTTTCGACAAAAGAGATAACACCCCCCCATTACGTCATGCTTCAGAAATGTGGAAAATGGTCCGTTTTCAAATGTTTTATTTTTGAACGTCAGTTCACATTTGTAGGTGGATCATCAGTGTTAGAGCTAAAATTAGCATGTTTAAAGTGATTTTCATGCTTCCAGGGGCCCAAAACACAAGATTTATGGATGGTTAAAAGTGCATGAAAATGGCCAATTTACTCACTCTGAGTTCTCAAAAAGGGTTTCTTCACCCCGGGAAGTTAATTAAATACCATTTGGGAGGCATTTAATGTTCGAGCAAAAACGGCTGATTTTCGACAAAAGAGATAACACCCCCCCATTACGTCATGCTTCAGAAATGTGGAAAATGGTCCGTTTTCAAATGTTTTATTTTTTGAACGTCAGTTCACATTGTAGGTGGATCATCAGTGTTAGAGCTAAAATTAGCATGTTTAAAGTGATGTTCATGCTTCCAGGGGCTCGGGAAGTTAATTAAATACCATTTGGAGGCATTTAATGTTCGAGCAAAACGGCTGATTTTCGACAAAAGAGATAACACCCCCCCATTACGTCATGCTTCAGAAATGTGGAAATGGTCCGTTTTCAATGTTTTATTTTTGAACGTCAGTTCACATTTGTAGGTGGATCATCCATCAGTGTTAGAGCTAAAATTAGCATGTTTAAAGTGATTTTCATGCTTCCAGGGGCCCAAAACACAAGATTTATGGAATGGTTAAAAGTGCATGAAAATGGCCAATTTACTCACTCTGAGTTCTCAAAAAGGGTTTCTTCACCCCGGGAAGTTAATTAAATACCATTTGGAGGCATTTAATGTTCGAGCAAAAACGGCTGATTTTCGACAAAAGAGATAACACCCCCCCATTACGTCATGCTTCAGAAATGTGGAAAATGGTCCGTTTTCAAATGTTTTATTTTTGAACGTCAGTTCACATTTGTAGGTGGATCATCAGTGTTAGAGCTAAAATTAGCATGTTTAAAGTGATTTTCATGCTTCCAGGGGCTCGGGAAGTTAATTAAATACCATTTGGAGGCATTTAATGTTCGAGCAAAAACGGCTGATTTTCGACAAAAGAGATAACACCCCCCCATTACGTCATGCTTCAAAAATGTGGAAAATGGTCCGTTTTCAAATGTTTTATTTTTGAACGTCAGTTCACATTTGTAGGTGGATCATCAGTGTTAGAGCTAAAATTAGCATGTTTAAAGTGATTTTCATGCTTCCAGGGGCCCAAAACACAAGATTTATGGAATGGTTAAAAGTGCATGAAAATGGCCAATTTACTCACTCTGAGTTCTCAAAAAGGGTTTCTTCACCCCGGGAAGTTAATTAAATACCATTTGGAGGCATTTAATGTTCGAGCAAAAACGGCTGATTTTCGACAAAAGAGATAACACCCCCCCATTACGTCATGCTTCAGAAATGTGGAAAATGGTCCGTTTTCAAATGTTTTATTTTTGAACGTCAGTTCACATTTGTAGGTGGATCATCAGTGTTAGAGCTAAAATTAGCATGTTTAAAGTGATTTTCATGCTTCCAGGGGCCCAAAACACAAGATTTATGGAATGGTTAAAAGTGCATGAAAATGGCCAATTTACTCACTCTGAGTTCTCAAAAAGGGTTTCTTCACCCCGGGAAGTTAATTAAATACCATTTGGAGGCATTTAATGTTCGAGCAAAAACGGCTAATTTTCGACAAAAGAGATAACACCCCCCCATTACGTCATGCTTCAGAAATGTGGAAAATGGTCCGTTTTCAAATGTTTTATTTTTGAACGTCAGTTCACATTTGTAGGTGGATCATCAGTGTTAGAGCTAAAATTAGCATGTTTAAAGTGATTTTCATGCTTCCAGGGGCCCAAAACACAAGATTTATGGAATGGTTAAAAGTGCATGAAAATTGCCAATTTACTCACTCTGAGTTCTCAAAAAGGGTTTCTTCACCCCGGGAAGTTAATTAAATACCATTTGGAGGCATTTAATGTTCGAGCAAAAACGGCTGATTTTCGACAAAAGAGATAACACCCCCCCATTACGTCATGCTTCAGAAATGTGGAAAATGGTCCGTTTTCAAATGTTTTATTTTTGAACGTCAGTTCACATTTGTAGGTGGATCATCAGTGTTAGAGCTAAAATTAGCATGTTTAAAGTGATTTTCATGCTTCCAGGGGCTCGGGAAGTTAATTAAATACCATTTAGAGGCATTTAATGTTCGAGCAAAAACGGCTGATTTTCGACAAAAGAGATAACACCCCCCCATTACGTCATGCTTCAGAAATGTGGAAAATGGTCCGTTTTCAAATGTTTTATTTTTGAACGTCAGTTCACATTTGTAGGTGGATCATCAGTGTTAGAGCTAAAATTAGCATGTTTAAAGTGATTTTCATGCTTCCAGGGGCTCGGGAAGTTAATTAAATACCATTTGGAGGCATTTAATGTTCGAGCAAAAACGGCTGATTTTCGACAAAAGAGATAACACCCCCCATTACGTCATGCTTCAGAAATGTGGAAAATGGTCCGTTTTCAAATGTTTTATTTTTGAACGTCAGTTCACATTTGTAGGTGGATCATCAGTGTTAGAGCTAAAATTAGCATGTTTAAAGTGATTTTCATGCTTCCAGGGGCCCAAAACACAAGATTTATGGAATGGTTAAAAGTGCATGAAAATGGCCAATTTACTCACTCTGAGTTCTCAAAAAGGGTTTCTTCACCCCGGGAAGTTAATTAAATACCATTTGGAGGCATTTAATGTTCGAGCAAAAACGGCTGATTTTCGACAAAAGAGATAACACCCCCCCATTACGTCATGCTTCAGAAATGTGGAAAATGGTCCGTTTTCAAATGTTTTATTTTTGAACGTCAGTTCACATTTGTAGGTGGATCATCAGTGTTAGAGCTAAAATTAGCATGTTTAAAGTGATTTTCATGCTTCCAGGGGCTCGGGAAGTTAATTAAATACCATTTGGAGGAATTTAATGTTCGAGCAAAAACGGCTGATTTTCGACAAAAGAGATAACACCCCCCCATTACGTCATGCTTCAGAAATGTGGAAAATGGTCCGTTTTCAAATGTTTTATTTTTGAACGTCAGTTCACATTTGTAGGTGGATCATCAGTGTTAGAGCTAAAATTAGCATGTTTAAAGTGATTTTCATGCTTCCAGGGGCCCAAAACACAAGATTTATGGAATGGTTAAAAGTGCATGAAAATGGCCAATTTACTCACTCTGAGTTCTCAAAAAGGGTTTCTTCACCCCGGGAAGTTAATTAAATACCATTTGGAGGCATTTAATGTTCGAGCAAAAACGGCTGATTTTCGACAAAAGAGATAACACCCCCCCATTACGTCATGCTTCAGAAATGTGGAAAATGGTCCGTTTTCAAATGTTTTATTTTTGAACGTCAGTTCACATTTGTAGGTGGATCATCAGTGTTAGAGCTAAAATTAGCATGTTTAAAGTGATGTTCATGCTTCCAGGGGCTCGGGAAGTTAATTAAATACCATTTGGAGGAATTTAATGTTCGAGCAAAAACGGCTGATTTTCGACAAAAGAGATAACACCCCCCCATTACGTCATGCTTCAGAAATGTGGAAAATGGTCCGTTTTCAAATGTTTTATTTTTGAACGTCAGTTCACATTTGTAGGTGGATCATCAGTGTTAGAGCTAAAATTAGCATGTTTAAAGTGATTTTCATGCTTCCAGGGGCCCAAAACACAAGATTTATGGAATGGTTAAAAGTGCATGAAAATGGCCAATTTACTCACTCTGAGTTCTCAAAAAGGGTTTCTTCACCCCGGGAAGTTAATTAAATACCATTTGGAGGCATTTAATGTTCGAGCAAAAACGGCTGATTTTCGACAAAAGAGATAACACCCCCCCATTACGTCATGCTTCAGAAATGTGGAAAATGGTCCGTTTTCAAATGTTTTATTTTTGAACGTCAGTTCACATTTGTAGGTGGATCATCAGTGTTAGAGCTAAAATTAGCATGTTTAAAGTGATTTTCATGCTTCCAGGGGCTCGGGAAGTTAATTAAATACCATTTGGAGGCATTTAATGTTCGAGCAAAAACGGCTGATTTTCGACAAAAGAGATAACACCCCCCCATTACGTCATGCTTCAGAAATGTGGAAAATGGTCCGTTTTCAAATGTTTTATTTTTGAACGTCAGTTCACATTTGTAGGTGGATCATCAGTGTTAGAGCTAAAATTAGCATGTTTAAAGTGATTTTCATGCTTCCAGGGGCTCGGGAAGTTAATTAAATACCATTTGGAGGCATTTAATGTTCGAGCAAAAACGGCTGATTTTCGACAAAAGAGATAACACCCCCCCCATTACGTCATGCTTCAGAAATGTGGAAAATGGTCCGTTTTCAAATGTTTTATTTTTGAACGTCAGTTCACATTTGTAGGTGGATCATCAGTGTTAGAGCTAAAATTAGCATGTTTAAAGTGATTTTCATGCTTCCAGGGGCCCAAAACACAAGATTTATGGAATGGTTAAAAGTGTATGAAAATGGCCAATTTACTCACTCTGAGTTCTCAAAAAGGGTTTCTTCACCCCGGGAAGTTAATTAAATACCATTTGGAGGCATTTAATGTTCGAGCAAAAACGGCTGATTTTCGACAAAAGAGATAACACCCCCCCATTACGTCATGCTTCAGAAATGTGGAAAATGGTCCGTTTTCAAATGTTTTATTTTTGAACGTCAGTTCACATTTGTAGGTGGATCATCAGTGTTAGAGCTAAAATTAGCATGTTTAAAGTGATTTTCATGCTTCCAGGGGCCCAAAACACAAGATTTATGGAATGGTTAAAAGTGCATGAAAATGGCCAATTTACTCACTCTGAGTTCTAAAAAAGGGTTTCTTCACCCCGGGAAGTTAATTAAATACCATTTGGAGGCATTTAATGTTCGAGCAAAAACGGCTGATTTTCGACAAAAGAGATAACACCCCCCATTACGTCATGCTTCAGAAATGTGGAAAATGGTCCGTTTTCAAATGTTTTATTTTTGAACGTCAGTTCACATTTGTAGGTGGATCATCAGTGTTAGAGCTAAAATTAGCATGTTTAAAGTGATTTTCATGCTTCCAGGGGCCCAAAACACAAGATTTATGGAATGGTTAAAAGTGCATGAAAATGGCCAATTTACTCACTCTGAGTTCTCAAAAAGGGTTTCTTCACCCCGGGAAGTTAATTAAATACCATTTGGAGGCATTTAATGTTCGAGCAAAAACGGCTGATTTTCGACAAAAGAGCTAACACCCCCCCATTACGTCATGCTTCAGAAATGTGGAAAATGGTCCGTTTTCAAATGTTTTATTTTTGAACGTCAGTTCACATTTGTAGGTGGATCATCAGTGTTAGAGCTAAAATTAGCATGTTTAAAGTGATTTTCATGCTTCCAGGGGCTCGGGAAGTTAATTAAATACCATTTGGAGACATTTAATGTTCGAGCAAAAACGGCTGATTTTCGACAAAAGAGATAACACCCCCCCATTACGTCATGCTTCAGAAATGTGGAAAATGGTCCGTTTTCAAATGTTTTATTTTTGAACGTCAGTTCACATTTGTAGGTGGATCATCAGTGTTAGAGCTAAAATTAGCATGTTTAAAGTGATTTTCATGCTTCCAGGGGCTCGGGAAGTTAATTAAATACCATTTGGAGGCATTTAATGTTCGAGCAAAAACGGCTGATTTTCGACAAAAGAGATAACACCCCCCCATTACGTCATGCTTCAGAAATGTGGAAAATGGTCCGTTTTCAAATGTTTTATTTTTGAACGTCAGTTCACATTTGTAGGTGGATCATCAGTGTTAGAGCTAAAATTAGCATGTTTAAAGTGATTTTCATGCTTCCAGGGGCTCGGGAAGTTAATTAAGTACCATTTGGAGGCATTTAATGTTCGAGCAAAAACGGCTGATTTTCGACAAAAGAGATAACACCCCCCCATTACGTCATGCTTCAGAAATGTGGAAAATGGTCCGTTTTCAAATGTTTTATTTTTGAACGTCAGTTCACATTTGTAGGTGGATCATCAGTGTTAGAGCTAAAATTAGCATGTTTAAAGTGATTTTCATGCTTCCAGGGGCTCGGGAAGTTAATTAAATACCATTTGGAGGCATTTAATGTTCGAGCAAAAACGGCTGATTTTCGACAAAAGAGATAACACCCCCCCATTACGTCATGCTTCAGAAATGTGGAAAATGGTCCGTTTTCAAATGTTTTATTTTTGAACGTCAGTTCACATTTGTAGGTGGATCATCAGTGTTAGAGCTAAAATTAGCATGTTTAAAGTGATTTTCATGCTTCCAGGGGCCCAAAACACAAGATTTATGGAATGGTTAAAAGTGCATGAAAATGGCCAATTTACTCACTCTGAGTTCTCAAAAAGGGTTTCTTCACC
>NW_028253974.1:10000-12500 GCF_964263255.1 Lissotriton vulgaris
TTCCAATCACCCCGTGCATATACTTCCTGCCGAAGATCCATAAAACCCTGATCAGTCCGCCCGGCAGACCTATCGTCTCCAGATGCGATTCATTGTATGAAAAAGTATCTAGATATGTGGATACCTTTCTCGCACCCATTGCCCAGAGCATGCCATCCTATCTGAAGGACACTGGTGATTTTTTGAGAATCCTCATGGACATTACGTGGAACCCAGGCTACCTTCTGGTAACAATAGATGTTGTATCTCTATACACATCCATAAGACATGATGTGGGACTAAAAGCATGCAAATATTTCTTACAACAACGCAGCATCAAAGAAATAGAACATACATCCATGCTCCTACAGATGATACAGCTCTGTCTTACCAATAACATCTTTCTTTTCAACAACACTTTATACAGGCAAGAGTGCGGAACAGCCATGGGGATTTCCTTTTCTCCCAATTATGCAAATGTCACCATGGGATATTGGGAGAAGATGGTCGCATGGAATACAACTGACCAAGAAGAACTGGACCGGATCATCTTATGGGTCAGATACATCGATGACCTCTTTCTGATATGGAATGGAACTGACGAACAATTCCAAAAGTTTTTTAGAACCTTAAATCAGAATGAGGAAGGTCTACAGTTCACTTGTTCAACAAGCAGTGATGAAATTGACTTTCTAGACACCAAAGTATATGTCTCAGAAGGCAAATTGGAAACTACATTATTCAGAAAAAAAACGGCGACCAATAGCGTACTCCATGGCAATAGTTTCCACCCCAAATCATTACTCAAAAGTATTCCGTATGGAGAGTACATAAGGCTGAAAAGAAATTGCTCCAAACCAGAAGAAGCCGAAAAAAAGATATGTGAAAGCAAAGCAAGATTCCTAGCAAGAGGGTACAAGGACTATGTGTTAAAAGACTGCAAAAAAAGGCAGACAAAATCAGCAGAGCTGAAACGCTCATTGAAAAACAGAAACCCCCACAGGATAAAGATCCACCGAGATTTGTCACAACATATAATAAGGAGAGTGGCATCATTGCCAAGAAAATGAACAAATATTGGCATCTGATCAGCAGTGACCCTGATGTGGGACCCCTGGCGGGCAAACACCCGTCTATTACGTACAAAAAAAACACGTCTCTGCAAAATTTGCTAGTTAAAAGCTTTTTCCAAGCCAAAGAACAACCCAAATGGTGGATGGAACAGAATGTGGGCTTTAAGCCATGCACTACGTGTAAAGCTTGCAAAATAGGCAAAAAAACAAAGACAGTGCGAGAACCAGATGGAAAAGACATGCCCATCAAGCAGTACATAACATGCACATCAAAAAATGTGGTGTATGTGATAGAGTGTAAATGCGGTATGAAGTACATAGGGTCGACCACATGCATGCTGAAAAAAAGAATAAAAGGACTCACTGACCGTGAGAAAGGCCGTGAGGCTGAAACGCGTCGGTGGAGTGTTGTGAAATAAATTAACTTTGAAAAAGTATCCGGTTGTGCTGCCCTTTCTGTACATAATTGAATTGGGGCTGTGATCCTGCCTTCGGGTCGAGCACACGCTGGTGAGCGCTCTCATGCGGAATGGATCGGACTGTTTGTAATTAATGGCTGAGAGAGCGCCCGGTAACCTGCGATCGGCAAGTCAGCCCTGGAGTTGGAGATAACGCCCTCGGCATTGTGGACGAAGCGGCAGGCTCGGCTGCAGCTACAAGGACACCATAACGAGGTGAGCGAACCAATACATTGTGTTATTCAGCAGCGGGTTACCGAAGCGGCTGCATTTGTATTTCGGCAAGTGGTCTAAGCGTTTACAGAACGCGAGACAAGGAATACAAAGCGGACCGGTGAAAACAAAAGTTAAACAAATCACTCACGCAGGAACGCTCTTTAAGTGAGGTGTGTTAACATCAAAGCTCTGTGTAACAATGGAAGCAAGAGTTGCCAAACGTGCAACAAAAGCGTCTACCATGTTCAAACCAGGGGCGATAACAGTAGAAGTGACGAAGAAAACAAAAACAACAGAAAGCGATAATGTCACTTTAAAGCAGCAAATGAACACACTCGAGCGCCTATACAAGAAGGAAATAAACAAAAGCTGGGAGATCATAGCACTTGAGAATTATGTGGAAGTTAAGAGAATCCCGAGGGGATTGAGGATTTTTACCATGCCCACACACCCGGATACAAAGGAAGACCTTATCATGGAATGGCTTGATAATAATACGGACTGTTCTTTAAATATGATGCGCATTCTCATCAAGCATGCTAAAATTGACATTGATGATATCACAATTAAAATAAAAGAGTTGGAGGATACAATCTCAAAAGATACAAAGCAGGATGAAATCACAAAATTAAGATCTGAAATGGAAGCACGACTGGACACATATGAAGACGAAATACAAGAACGCAAAGAACGAAAGTTCAGAAGAGATGAACTAGATTATTTACATGGGCGGATTCTCACTTTCGCAAAACGCTATGATAATCTGAAAAAAAA
>NW_028253974.1:22500-25000 GCF_964263255.1 Lissotriton vulgaris
CATCTTGATTGGAATGAAGTGGTAAGTCTGAAAACACTCAATTTAAAAAGGAACAACATGAGGGGGTTAATTTTGCCATAGAAAGTATGATTAGTGCTTCAGAAAGAAAAATTAGGGATCATTTTGAGTGACTTCTCAAATCCTCTTCTATTTCATTAAAAAAATTCTGACATGCAGACTGAAACATGCACTTTGAATACCAGCAGCAGACGTCCCTGGTGAGCAGTAGCTTTACTACAGTGATCTAATGTGCAACTAGAGTGCTAACATTCAGAATTTATGGCAAATGTGTGACACATCTGAATGCCTTCTTGATGGAACCAAAGTAAACAAGCATTGAAAATGCAATAGATCTCGCCCTTGTTTAAGTTAAAGCCATTCTGTTTGTAATGAGGTGGCTTTTTAGCTTTGCTTTTATTAGTGTTTTTTCAACTTTCATGTAAATAACATGCATCTGTATGCATATAAGTATATGTATGCATGCATTTATGTTTGTATTTATATAGATATACAGATGATATATGTTTATATATGTATGTATATATATATATATATATTCACTGAAAAAACCATAGGCTATAGACCATATATAGTTAGGAATTAGCATTTACAAAACCTTGAAAATTCACTGAAAAAACCATAGGTTATAGACCATATATAGTTAGGAATTAGCATTTACAAAACCTTGAAAATTCACTGAAAAAACCATAGGTTATAGACCATATATAGTTAGGAATTTGCATTTACAAAACCTTATTTTACTCACACAAAACCATTGAAATTCCATATATAGTTAGTTGCACTAACTATATATCGCGCACCCGCAATCCACTGCTGATGATGTCACATATTACATCATTCATGACATGGTCAGTGACATCACTGATGACATCACTGATGACATCACTGATGACATCACTGATGACAACATCCAGTGACTGTATGTTTCTGTAAAGTTAAAATATGTCTTACATATTGAAGAATGAGTGGATGTATAAGTGTCTGGATGAAGGATTTAGTAGGTGCATGACTGACTGTATGAGTGAGTGATTAAATGTGTCTCACTGAGTGCATGGGTTAGTGACTAAACTGTCTTAATTTGTGCATCATTATGTCTGTTGTTCTGTAAACTGTTGCATGTGTTGATAAGTAGCTATATGAGTAACTATATGGGTTATTGATTGGTTGCCCAAGTATTTGTATGGGAGACTGAGTGTGTGTGTGGGTGGTTGGGAGGTGTATGACTCTGTGCATAGATGTGTGAGCAGTTGATTCACTAGATGTATGGTTTCAAAAGTGCATGTGGAAACAGCTGTATGGGCGGTTGACTGTGTGCATGAGTGTATTGGTGAGTGAATGGATATCTCAGTGCTACATGTCAAAGTAAGTACATATGTAAAACACAGTACATGTGAGAGTTGACATATATAAATAACTGTGCATAAGAGCCAGTGAATGTGTGAGTGGCTGTATGGATCATTGTGAACTTGTATCAGGGATTGTATAAGAGTAAATATGTGTTAGTATATGTTTGAATAAGTAAAGTTTGTATAACTGTATAGTTGAGGAAATGGAGGTGTGATTGATTCTTTGCATGACTGACTAGGTGTGTGAGTAACTCCATGGATGAGTGACAGTCTGTGAGTGTCTGTTTACACTGATTGTATCTAAGGTTATATTAGAGTCTGAAGAGGTTCATCGTATTATCACATGAATGATATCATCAGTGATGTGCTCAGTAATGTCAAATGAGATGTCATCAGTGATGTCATCAGTGATGTCATTTGAGATGTCATCAGTGATGTCATTTGAGATGTCATCAGTGATGTCATCAGTGATGTCACTGACCATGTCATGAATGATGTAATATGTGACATCATCAGCAGTGGATTGCGGGTGCGCGATATATAGTTAGTGCAACTAACTATATATGGAATTTCAATGGTTTTGTGTGAGTAAAATAAGGTTTTGTAAATGCAAATTCCTAACTATATATGGTCTATAACCTATGGTTTTTTCAGTGAATATATATATACATATATATATATATATACATCGGTTTGGAATATATTACTTTCTATGAATATATTACTTTATATCGGTTTGGAATTAATATTATTTTGGAAATATACCTGATATTGGGCTCAACATCAGGCAAATAGATATTCTCTAAAGTAATATTTACATTATGTCCATTTCATGACAATTTAAGCTCCTTTGATACAGATGTTATTTATGTGTGTATATAAATGAATTTAGATTTTATATTGAAGGGTAAATTTATTAACTTTTTTTTAATAATAGATTTTTAACGTAACCTTTTATTGTATATTACCTAATGGGTCTTCTAGGTTGTTCTAGTTTGATTATGAGGTTTTCTGAGAGAGGGTTATCAATCTATTATGGATCGGTTGATATTATTAGCACTTTATTATGATCCTACTGAATTGCCTAAATTGTATTCATTCTATGTTCTAACTGTATATACACATATATATTG
>NW_028253974.1:27500-68880 GCF_964263255.1 Lissotriton vulgaris
AGAGTAGTAGAGAGCAGTAGAGAGAGTAGCAGAGAGTGAGTAGTAGAGAGTAGTAGAGTGAATAGTAGAGTGAGTAGTAGAGAGTAGTAAAAGTAATTTACAATCGTTCGGAATATCGGTGTTTGGGCAGATATGATCCAGGGACCCCCAGTATGCAAGGGGAATTAGTCCCCCCTCTACAAACGCGCCAATGGCCTGCATTGCAGAGAGGTGTAACAAGGGTGTGGCCTCATTACACTTCTCTGCAATGCAGCTCCCTCGCGCATACTGGAGGCTCCTGGTGGACCAGTTGACCCCAGGGACCCCCAGTATGCAAGGGGAATTAGTTCCCCCTCTGCAAACGCGGCAGTGGGCTGCGTTGCAGAGAGGTGTAACAAGGGGCATAGTCTCATTACACCTCTGCAATGCAGCCCCTGGCGCATACTGGAGGTTCCAGGTGGGCTAATTGGCCCCCAGGGGACCCCAATATGCAAGGGGAATTAGTTCCCCCTCTTCAAACATGCACGGGGGCTGCGTTGCAGAGAGGTGTAAAAAGGGTTGTGGCTTCATTACACCTCTCTGCAATGCAGTCCCCTGGCGCATACTGGAGATTCCTGGTGGGCTTTCAGGTCTTATATAGTTAGGAATTAGCATTAAAAAAACCTTTGAAATTCACTGAAAAAAACATAGGTTTCACACCAGTTATAGTTAGGAATTAGCATTTAAAAAACCTTTGAAATTCACTGAAAAAACCATAGGTTTCACACCAGTTATAGTTAGGAATTAGCATTTAAAAAACCTATTAAATTCACTGACAAAACCATAGATTTCACACCATTTATAGTTAGCTGGAAATTTTACTGACATAAAACCATTGAAATTCCCACGTTATAGTTAGTTGGACTCACTATAACTTGCGCGCCTGTAATGCACTGCTGATGACGTCACATATTACATCACTCATGACATGGTCAGTGACATCACTCATGACATCACTGATGACACCATCCTTGTGACAGAGTGACAGACCTAATTTCAGTGTAATGTAACGCTTGAAACACATATTCAAAAATAGAAACAAACATTTTCAAAAAAATGGAGATACCCAAACCAGTAACAACAACCAATTCAGTAATTCCACCATCTATATACACATCCACTCATTCACCAACAGTTCTATATAGTCACTCATATATATACTCACTCATCATATGTAGTGATACACCTATACATCCTGTTACACATCAGCAGTCATCCAAAAGTTACTCACACACATACTCACACATGCAAATAAACTATTGAACATCCATTTATTTGCATATACATTTATACACACACTACCACCTTACTTCTAAGGAAACTTACCCATACTTACTCTCTTAAACAATCACTTATAGAAACACATACTTATTTAAACAGGAACTTCTACAATCTCTCACTATATATACTATACTCACTTATATACATCAATACTCACATATACTAGATTAAAACATATGTCGTTACTAATGAAGACACTAGTGAGACAGTCATTCACTCACTAACACACACATATACACACTCATCCACCCATACAGTCCTGCACATATGCTGTCTTCAAAACACATACAAACAGTGAGTCAGTCACCAACCCCTGCAGCCACTTATACACAAAGAGAAACACTGATACAAACATTTAAATATTTAAACAATACTCGCTAATATATGTATTCACTAAGATACACGTAATAAGCCAGTTACCCAACCAACTTTTTTTTAAAAAAACATCCATTTACACACTTATTTAAACATTTATTCTTCCATCGACCTTTACAAATACATATATAAAACAAATTTATTTTTCAGAAAGACACACATTCACTGGATGGTGTCATCAGTGATGTCATGAGTGATGTCACTGACCATGTCATGAGTGATGTAATATGTGACGTCATCAGCAGTGCATTACAGGCGCGCAAGTTATAGTGAGTCCAACTAACTATAACGTGGGAATTTCAATGGTTTTATGTCAGTAAAATTTCCAGCTAACTATAACTGGTGTGAAACCTATGGTTTTTTCAGTGAATATATATATATATACATATATACATACATATATATATATACATATATATACATATATATATACATATATATACACATATATACATACATATATATATACATATATACATATATATATACATATATACATATATATATATATATATACATATATATATATATACACATTACCTACTGGCGGTCGCCAGTAGGTAGTTATAGTTAGGACCTAGTTTCCATAGGAAATCCTCAACATTCTATTTGGAATAACTTTGGCCCTGGTTGAAGAATCGTAGCGAATTTCTCAAAGAAGATGACTCGGTCCGCTGCGCTCCTTCCCTGAAAGTTTGGGGGGGATTGGTCAAGTGGGGGCTGAGATAAAAGGGGGGTCCCAAAACGTGTTTTCTCCATGTTATTTTCCATAGGACCTTTAGACTCGGCTACAGGTCGAACGGCTGAATGGATTTATAAGAAATTTGGCAAAACTGTAGAGTCCGGTTCGCAGATTACGCTTTTTTTGGAATGGTGTAAATCCGTTCAGTAGTTGCTGAGAAAATTAAAGTTAAAGTCAGTTATATATCTATAAGCGCGAACGGGTGCGCGCACCCAAACGGCTCCGCGTGAGCGGAATTTTTTTTTGCTGCGTGACGTCTGTTAACGTTCGATTTGAAGGAAATCAGGAAGTGTTGACCGCCATTTTGTCACTGCGAGTAAATATATTGTTCATTTCAAAGCGTTGAAACATGGAAAGGGGAGAAGGTACAGATAGTCTTGCTGCGTAGGTTTTCTCGGGGTGTGCAGTAAGGCTCTTAAACGCGAAAAGATATATATTTTTTTTTAAAAGTTGCGGGGTGCGCGCACCCGGTCGCGCACACCTATTTACAAGAGTGTAAAAATGGAGATAAATCAGAAGTTTGAGTGCTTAGATATAAGGTGGCTCTGAAAAGAGCCCTTGTGTTAATTGAGTGTTTTCTGCATTTATAAGTAAGTACCGATGCAGAGCCTGATGTTGCAGAGGAAGATTCTGTTTCCCTCATTCGTGAAATGAACACCGTCTCTCCTATAGACGTCTTGCATGTGGTAACGCAAGTTGTTGTGGTAAATAGAACCCATGCTATAATCTCTGAGGAAAGCAGAAACAGATGTATTTACATGTCTCCTTGCTTTCTCAATTTGTGCACAATGTTGATTGGACCAATTCCATTTCTGTCTTTGGCATATATTGGAATATACCAAGGCAGTTCGAGGAAAAAGTGTCATCAATTGTCGAAAGGTGTCTTTTAGAAGCATTTGCAGACCTACCCCAATGATTGTGCCTAGATCGTTCCCACCACAGTGCACAATTATAAGGTCTGGTTCTGGGAGATGCATAAAAGTTTTCACCAATGGAATCAATTGCTGACATTTCAATCCTCTTTGGCCTATCCACGTTATGTGTACATTTGTTAAACCAAGGTTGCAAATTCGTCTGCTTGCTGCGTATTTTTCACTCCAGTGAATATAACTGTGTCCTATTAGCCAGACCTTCATTTTCAAGGGATATGTAGTCGTCCTCCGATCGGTTCTGGAAGTGGAATGGTAGTTAGAAGCTGAAAGTCAGGATAAAGAAAAGGATGAGGCTGGGTGTGGTTAAAAAAATAAAAATGATTGGTTGATTGTAATAACTGGAGATTGAAGAGTACGTTGCATGTTAATGTTTATGTTAAACGAAAAGTACTATTGGGTGTGAAAAAAATGACATGTAACAGAGCTGTGGATTGGCAGGTGTTTCTGGAGGGAAAACAGTCTTCTTAGTTTGCTGTAGAACGTTGAGACATGAACTTTTGACCTGTGCCTTCAGCCAGGTGCAGAATGAAGTGTTACCATGGAAACAGCCGGAGATGGCAGTTGGTGATGGGTGACTTTCACGTGAGATTGAAAATATTGTGAAGGACAACCAATTGAAATGTAAATTTGATTTTATAATTTTGCGTGACGAAATGTGATTGGCTGAAGAGAGTTATATGAGTGTGTATTGACTGGATATCTGTGCCATTGAATTTTGGTTGCAGTGATAGAAGCTTACTAGACAGTTCCGTCAAACGAATATCTGTTTTGTGTCTGTCACTGTTGTACATCGTACAAAGCATTGGTAAAGGTAAGTTTGTAACAGTTTGTTTTGTCATGTACCGTAAAATATAGTTTAGTTACAAACAATGATTGATTATCCTCGTAAAAACTAATTTTTGGCTGTCATAATGTGTTGTATTTCTAAAACTAATTTTTTTATTTAAATGTTGAATACGCAGTAAAAAATATTTTTAATATAGAGAGTAATTATTTTTGTAATTTTTAAGCGTTTATATATAATGAGAGAAGTTGTTCAGGAAGTGAAGAAATGATATTAGCAGAGAGACAGATAATGCAGAAAGAGAGAGAAATGGTAAATTACTAGTGATACCGTCGTCAAAAAATTCTAATGGTTAATGAATTCCTAAAGTTTTTGTCAGTCGACAAAATTTCAGGCTGGTTGGAGGCTGTGGCCTGCACTGGTGGGGGTGGGGCGAGAGGGAGGGGGAAGGGGGCTAAAGTGGTAATGATTAAGGTATTCACAAAGTTTTTGTAAGACGACAAAATTATAGTGCGGTTTGTGGTCGCGGTTTGCACTGGTGGGGTGAGAAAGGGAGGTGGTCGAGTGAAATAAAATGAAAAGTTTTGACCATGAGGTTGTACACAGATTTGTGCAGTAAATGTGTTCGTACATTGAGGTAGCAAACGGAGTATAAAAGTATCTCTCTCACTCCTGCTGTTTGACTGCATCTTCATCTCCCTTCTGTTTTCCGTCTCCGTTGCTCTGTGTTATGTTATTGTGTGTGTCTGTCTGTGTCTGCCTTCAGTCCGGGCTGAGGAAGTTTACTGTGGAAGCACACACAGATAGTCCTATCAAAGTAATTGGAACGTTTTCAAAAAAATAATTATCTTATTGCATTGCTATTTTTAAAGCGCTACTGAATGTTTTGTTTCACAATTACTGCTTGGTTGCTTTCTCAGAGCAGAGGGTATGTCGTATTTCACTTGTTGGTGCCTCTGCATCTGACTCTGTTCTCTGGTGGCTGGCGGAAAACTGTTTGTTATTGTGGAGATGAAAGGGTGATAAGGAGTGAAATACGACATAGCGTCTGGCCTGTAGAAGCGTGGGAGCAGTGTTTAACTCTGAGTCAAGCGGAACTGTGGCGGTGCTTGGTAATAGTAATAATTTTTTTTAACAGAGGTACAACTGTCTGTACGGTGCGCGACCTACTAAGAAAGAGTTCACGGGCCGTTATAGGCTTGCAGGTTCTAGTATCAGTAAGTGAGGTCGAGAAAAGAAAACATTCAGGGCTTTATTTATGAAGGCCTTCCGCCACCGGTGCGTCACTTTTTCCCATTTTAAAAAATGACGCACCGGCGGCGCAAGGTCTTCATAAATAAGGTCCCGAGCAGTACAGCTGAGGTTACGTGGAACACATGAATAGTTTTTCAATATATAATCATTTCAGTTGAGATTATGGATTAAAAGAGAGAACGTGAATATTTGAAATGTTTATTCAGAAATGCACTGTTTTGAAGGCAAATCATTATGTAATATGAGTACAGAAATTGCAAAAAACACAGTAATTGGTATTGTCAGTAGTACATGGAATACAAACGCTACAGTTGAAGAAAAATGAATATAGTTTGCAAAATTAATTGTACACTCCTATAAGGAAGTATATTATATTTTAATAAATGGAAGAAGGTCTCTGGCCTTTCAGTTTAGGAACCATATATGAAAAAAATGCTAGTGGTTATACATCATCAGTTTATCAATAAGCTGTCTACATGCGAAGCACTATCAAGTTTTTGTTATATTACTGTGTGAGGGGAAAAAAAGGCGCCAAAAGCGACAAAATGGTGAGAGGTGCATGTATGTAATCTGTTGGATGGTGCGCAAATCACTATTGAGGAGAACTACTGTATTGAGATATCTTTTGAAGGTTGCAGTATTGCATTTGAAATACAGCACAAGAAACAATGGGAATATTATTGAAAGAACATATTTTTCTGTTATGTATTTTAAAAAAATATATTTTTATGGAAAATTAAAGGAGCAGAGGCGTGTGAGGCGGAAATAAGCAGTTGAGAGGCGAAATGGCGTTTACAGTTATAAAAAACTCGTTTTACATTTACACAATAATCAGGGCACATGTAGCATATATTAGCGAGTTTTGCATCGAGTACGTTTGAAATAACATAAGATAAGATATGCAATAGAATTGTTGAGATTAGAGTTAAAAAAAATAAAGTTGAAAATCGAGTAGCTGAAGAAAAAAATTTAGTCCACATAAAAGACCAAAATTTAACCAGCACGAAATCATAATGTCCACTGTTAGTAAAGCCAATAGGTCTGTTCTTCATAAGAAAATGTCCAAAAGAACGTGAAGAATATAGGGAGGCAAAAGGAAATGAGAACGTCAATGGCTTGCATAAGAGTTATCGAAGCATTGTGTAGGCAAAGTAGGTAGCTTCTGCTTCTAACAGGAAATCACTGTTATCATCTGAAAACATGTCAGCCATCCAATTGAGAAGAGGAAAGCAGGATTCATGATCTGTCATTATCGAAGCCTCTTTTACCATCAGAGGACAGCTCGGTGGGTTTTCGATGTAGCTCTCGGTTAGGAAAGAGTTATCCGTCCATTGTGTAGGCAAAATAGGTAGCAACTGCTTCTAACAGGAAATCACTGTTATCATCTGAAAACATGTCAGCCATCCAATTGAGAAGAGGAAAGCAGCATTCATGATCTGTCATTATCGGAGCCTCTTTTACCATCATAGGACAGCTCGGTGGGTTTTCGATGTAGCTCTCTGTTAGGAAATCTTGCGCCGCTGCGAATATATTCCAATGACCCAGAACTCCTTGTATCGCTGCAAAGGCCATAAACCCTCCATTGTAACAAAGCTGTTCATGAGCAATTAACGGATTCATGAGGTGATTGTAATTCGCATTAGGAGGTACCAAATTGCAGAGACATAAGTCCAGGGCCCACGTGAAATCACAGCTCAGGCAATGAAATACAGGTTGCACACAGGTGAAATACGAATATCGAAATGATAATCGATATGAAGTATTCAAAGTTGAGAGTGCTAAGGTGCCGTAGTAGAGAAGCATTCTCTGTCGAAATGGTTCTAAGTGGTCCGGCTCGTTTGCGAAGACAGGAGGGACATCCATTTTGAATTTACCAAGATGGTAAAGGAAACGGCGCAGGACTGCCGTTTCTATAGCAACTCCACAGAAATAGGTCGCCGGCTATGCAGTGAAGAGGAGCAGAATGACTTGATAAATTTTCTAGCAGTCTAGTCACCTAAATATTGCTTAGTAGTTATCAAAAAAATAGCCTGTCTTGAAGTGGAGGATGCGTTAAAAAATAAGGGAGTCATTTGAGCAAATTGTAAAGGAAGGTCAATTTTTTTTTTACACGAATGCTGTTCTCTGTGAATATTAGCTAAGTGAAAGATATGTGTGTGAGCAGATGCTACGTTAAGTTTTAAATGTGACAATGGAGCTCTTGTTCATGTCTTCCGATTCAAGGTCGGTATTCGCTGCCAAATGCAAGTATCATGAATCGCATGCGTGGGGTAGATAATCTACATTCTTAAAGGAAAGCGTTAGCTTTGTCGCTTGAAACGTTACAGTGATTTTCATTATATGTTAAGAAAGTATCACTGATGAAGAATGAAAATAAATCCTTATAAATAACAGGGACTGGTGTATTTTAGAAAAGGTGTGTAACATTACAGGAATTGTAAAAAAAAAAATAATGTAATTGAAAGTGTATGGTTTAAAAATGAAATGTAAAGGTTTAAAGTAGGCGTTTTGAAAGCGGTTCAAGAGGGTCAGTTGCATGATAGATTTAAAAAAAATACTACATGTTTTTCAATGGGATAATGTAAAAAATATGTGTCTTTATGTACTATTTAGTTTATCTGCCTGTTGCCTATTCTTTGAGTTTTAGTAATGCTGTGTCTTATAACTTTACCAGGGGCGGTTCGAGGCTCATGGTGGCCTTGGGCAGGGAGGGTAGGTAGGGGGTTTGTAATAGGGGGTCCGGGTGGGGTGAAGTTCGGAGTTTAGTTAAGAGGGAGGGGGGGGGGGTCAGGGTGTTTGGTAGTGGATCAGAGTCAGAGGATGCCAAATTTCTGGTATGGGCTGCCACGCAAATATGTATCCATTCTCAGAGGTTTATTATATTAAGGATATATATTAACATGGTGGCCCTGGGGGTTTTGTCGTTCTGTGCAAGTGTACTGCTTGCATGTGTCTAATGCTGGTCCTGTAGTTTTGGTCTATGGACATGGGGCCTTATTTATGACGGCCTTGCGCCACCGGTGCGTCACTTTTCCCATGCTAAAAGTGACGCACCGGCGGCGCAAGGCCTTCCTAAATAAGGCTTTTGTTTTTTTGTGACTTGGCCTTTTAGTTATGAAAGCCTACTGTTGTAGGTGCATGAATTTTAACATGGGCAAAAGTGACATATCTGTGGCACAATGCTTTTATAAATGAGAAATTTTGTATTTAGTTTTAATGTAGAGGATTTTGGGGAACTTATTAGTTATGCTTGTTCAATGCTATAATGATTGTATATTGTGTAGGAAATAAGTTTGTAATAAGTTAATACAATTTTATTATTTTCATTTTTAGAGTGTTTGGTGCCTGAAAGCAACAACCTGCCATTTGAATTGATAATTTGAGAGTATATATTCTTTTTTTCAGGTGAGTTACTTTTTTTGCTTTGGCAATTTCTGTGGGTGGTGATGAAAATAATAAAGAATATTTTTTGAAATATTTAGAACATGATTTTATCTTACATTTTTCACATGTGGTTCTATCTGCTTATACTAGATATGTTTTTTGAGATGTTCTCCATTGACAGTTCAAATTATTTTTTAATGAGCTTGGTGCATGTGTTCTTTTGGAAGGAGTTGAGATTTAGAAATCATTGGAGTATAATTCTTTCAGGTTTGTTTTAATTAATACTTGTGAAGTGCTCATTATTTTTGAAATCTTGTTGTATTATGTTTGGCAGTGTTTCACCTTTATTTACAGAGAGGTATTATGATATGGATCTAAATGTAATGCTCATGTTTCCTGCATATCTGTGATTATACTATGTATAGGCACTTTTTTACATATTAATGTAGAGCTTTATTATGAGGTGGTTCTTCATGGTTAGTATGACATTTTGCATATGCTAAGACATTTACATGGTGAGTATGCTGTTGTAACATAAATGGAACTGTCTCTGTGGGAAGTAGTAATCTGTTAAGTGAATTAAATGGTTTGTATAGTGTGATCCTTTTCTTCAGAGTGCATACATTTATATTGCACTTTGTAGTGATGAACTAACAAAATGGGTCTCTAAAAATTATTGTACAGGTAATAAATATTTCAGATATCTAGAAAATCTAAAAATAAATTTTACAGTGAAATGTCTTTTAACAACAGTAATTCTTTAATGGAAAAAAAAGCTCACTGTCAATGTTTAGAGTTATATTGCCAATTTCTTTTTCAAAACAAGAGGAATGTGGTATCTTACAATATATAGAGTTAATAAGTTAGAGATTATAAAAATATATGTAGTTTAAAAATTAGTAAAGGTACTTTTCAGTTATACACTTATGGAAAAAGATATAATTTAGTCTCTATATTTTTTTAAAAGGATACAGAAGAATAAAAACAAACTAATTATGGAGAATTGGTCAGAAGAGAATCAAATTCATTTTGACATCATTAATGAACTGATGGAGGAAATTTTAGACACGTTTTTTCAAGAGGAAACTGATGAAAATAATGATTTTATGGACATATCCTTAGATTCAGCTTATTTAGAGCTGATAGAAGAAGATGAGGACAATGGACTTGAAGAAGTCCCTAATGAACTAATGTTGGAAATTCTTCTAAATTATGAACTTATGAATAAATAAAAAAAAATTTGATAGCAAAGCATTCGTGATGACAGTTTTCTTGATATATTCGTGGATGAAGTGCTTCATGAGAGTGATAAGATATGTTCTCATGAAGTGTAAAAGAGATCGTAGTAAAAAACAGTAAAACACCTATGATGACCGATAGTTCTTGAAAAAAGTGTACTGTTTGTATGCTTTAAAAAATTTTTTTTAAAATTGTCTATAAAGCTAAAACAGATATGGAGTGTGATAAATTTACAAGAAACATTCACTACAGGATTTACTACTTTGTTCAGAGATTTTCTGTTATTATTTGTATTTCATTAGAAAATGAATGTGTGGTTTTAATTTGTACGGTATATGCTAGTAGTGAACTATAATATTTGTTATTTTTGTGTTTTACAGATTGACAATTTCATCAAAATTTTAAATTAAGATGCCGACCAGAATTGAAAAAAAGAAACTCTACAAACGGACTTACAGTTTGAAGAAGAAAAGTATTGAAATATTTACTAAGAAGGAGAGGACGGATACAAAGAAGAGTGCTCTTGGTAAGCAAACTAAAAAGTTTTTGAAAGGAATTTTGGGAAGGAAAAATGTTAATATTGAAGTTCAGAAGGAGAAAACGACATCAGTATCTAAAAGGAGATATGGAATGAAAGATAAAAATGTTTCTGGAATTAGGAGAGATGAAAGACTGTACAGTAAAACCCGGAGTAATCAATTCAGCCAAATCAGGAAGCGTATGTTTTACAACAGAGTCGTTTTGAATTTATTACAAAAGGAGAAAGTTTCTAAAAGAAGATCTGCTTTTTTTTAAGAAGAAACAATATATAGAGGGTATTGTTGAGCGCGCATTTGAGACAAAAAGAAAATTATTTATTTTAATACTTAATAGAATAAATATTTTAAATAAGGCGATTCGAGTTTTAAAAGGTAAAAGTAAATGGAAGAGACACATAAAGTGGATGCATACTTCAACTTCTGAGCCATTTTTCAATGAAGAGAGTTACTTTCAAAGTAACGATCTGTTGCATGCAGTTGACACCAGTGGTCGAGCGTATGAGGTGAAGGATGGTTCTGTTATTGAGAAAGAGAAAATTGTGGTTAGAAATGCAGAAGATGTTATGGCTAGAGAAGCTTTAGAGAGACGTCCTAATGCTCCTGTTTACAGTTGGAATTGTAGTAGCATTTGTAGTGTACGACAGGATTCAATTGATTTCTTTCGCAATTTCTTACGTAAGTACACTAAAGAAAGTCTAAAAAAAAAAATTAAAATGTTGCAAGAATTAGATCAATGCAGAGTGCGAGAAAAAATAGGTCTGCAAGGTCATTCTCTGGCTTGTCTTTCTAAAAAAAATATGCCAGAGTGTGTTTCATCACTTCCGGATGTTAGCAGTGCATCATACTAAAATGAGAAAATTAGTGAGAAAGTTGTACTATGCAAAAAGTCCAGCACTTAAACTTAAACAGTTAAATAGTGCTCTTTTGTATGGATGTAAATTAGATGTTAAGAAGATTTGTGCAGAAATTGAGGTAAGTTATTTTGGTCCAGAGGAAGATAATGCAGAAACTGATATAATTATAGAAGTGAATGTGTTAGAAAATGTTGGAAATGTTAATATTGAAAATTTTGAACAGGAAATAATAAAGTTTAAGGTAATTGCAGGTGAGAAACCAAATTTTCCTTGTGTCTGTTGTCGACGCATTCATTACAAAAGTCAAACTAGGTTAGTTGATTTATATTTAAAAAGTGAAGATGAAAGTAATGGTCAATGGAAAGATTTTGCAACTTATTTGTTGGTGGAAAACTATTTTGATTTGGGTTTTGAGCAACGTGTTTGTAAATATTGTTATAATAAATTAAATGAAAATAAAATGCCTGCTAGAGCTGTTCATAATAATCTAGAGTTGGTAAATATTCCATCAGAATTGATGGATTTAAATACTTATGAGACTATTCTGATTCAATGTGTACATCCTTTTCAGGCTATTGTTCGTATGGAGCCTAAGACTGGTAAATTAAATCCTTCAGATTTACAAAGAGGATTAAAGGGTAGAGTTGTGTATTTGCCACTTGATTAAAAAAAAAAATATGGAAACAATTGGTGTTGAAAATGTAGAAGAGGAACCTCTAGTTATTCTAGTTAATGGTGTACCTACAAAGAGTAAGAAAATCTGGCAAGATTTAGTGGATGTTAGGAAAGTGAAAAAGACAACGTTGTATTCAGTGCAAAATAATAAGTATTACAAAGATGTATACGTGGAACAAGAAGATGTAAGTGAAGAAGAGGATAGTGATCTGTCTAGTGGACAAATTGAAAAAGTTGATGTATCCAGATCTGAAGAAATTTATGAACATTACAGTGTTCATCCACTGCATTCCAAAGAAGCAATAGGGAATGCTATTGAATTATTTCAGATGAAAAAGGCGAAAGGAAATCCTATTAGTGTGTGGGAAGAAAGTTTAGAAAGTCGTTGTTTTCCACAGTTATTTCCTACAGGTGAAGGTACACGATATGATGATCGACCTATGCAGATTCCTGCATCTGAGTACCGGACAACAAGATTATATGCAGAAGATCCAAGGTTTCGCCAATGCATTCCATATTTGTTTCATCTTCTGTTTGAGAGTGACTTATCTGGTCTGTCTTATGCAGTAAATCATATCTTAAAAAGTGGTGTACATCTGCAAAATATTTCAGCAAAGGAATTTATGGATAAAGTGCAACAGAAAGATAGTGTTTTGGATTCACATCTAATTAATTTAATGGCTTGTCAGCGGGGTACTAATGAGTATTGGTACCGTCGTCATGGAGATTTGAAGTGCATGCTTAGAAACTTAGGAGCACCAACATGGTTTTTAACTCTAAGCTGTGCAGAGTATGCTTGGGAAGATTTACTTGAATTTCATCGGGAGGCGAATGCAAACATAGAAAACAAACTACAAGACACCTGGAGAACTGTGTTCATTAGATCCAGTTAATGTTTGCAGATATTTTAATCATAGATTTGAAGCTATGATGTCTTTCATTACAAACAAGAAAAATCCGCCTCTTGGTGAAGTACTGGATTTCTTTTGGAGAAAAGAATATCAAGCAAGAGGTGCTCCTCATATTCATATGCTGCTATGGATCAAGGATGCTCCTAAATTTGGAATAGACCCGGATGAGACTGTACTGTCTTTTATTGAACAGTATGCCACTTGTGACATACCTAATAGTACAACTGATAAGGACTTAAGAGGAAAAGAGTTACGTTTTCAAAGTCATCGCTGTGGAAAATATTGTCGGCGAAAATTCAAATCAAAGAGCAAATTCTACACCAAATGTCGCTTTGGATTTGCAAGACCGGTACTTTCAAAAGGAAGAGTCAACAATTTGATGTCATGTTCGCGACATAATATCAGAAGGAGGTCACCTAAAAATACGTACAATTTAAGAAGAGGTGAAGAATCCAAATATATTAATGACTATAACCCAGTCATTTTGTCCATGTGGAATGCTAACATGGACATACAATATGTTGCAGACAACTCTATTGCTGTGGCTCGATATGTAACGTCTTACATCACGAAATTTGAAAAGACGGAACTGAAGGAGATGTGGGAAGACATTTCTCATGAAAAGAGCCTAAGCAAGAAATTGTATACGTACAGTTTGAAGATGCTGTCTCATAGAGAAATTGGAGCATATGAATGTTGTGACAGATTATCATCAGCAAGTCTTTATGCGAAATCAAAGACTATCCTCTGGGTGAGTTTGGGCCTAGCAGAAACACGAAACCGTGTTCTGAAACCTGTGCAAGAAATTGAATATTTAGCCCAGAAAGAACCAAACAGTACAGACATTTTGAAAACAAATATGTTGGATACATACTATCCAAATAGAAATACTCTGCTTGAAAACATTTGTCTGTATGAAATACTTCAAAATTATACTTTTAAAAGGAATGTTACGGAGAACATTGATAAAGGTGTATATGCTGTAATTGGACATGAAGGATGTCTGGTAAAACAAAGAAAAGGACAAGCCACCGCCATGGATGAGGTGGAAAGAGCAATGCAGCAAGGCCAAGAGGAAGTAATCGACTTAGAATTAAAGAATTAAAGAAGCAGTTTAATGTTGAGCAAAGACAGATATATGATGAAGTGACAGAGCACATTGAGCATGGCTTTCGTCATGAGAGAAAAGATTGGTCATGTATGTCATTTGAACCTATTCGATTATATGTAAGTGGAGAAGCTGGGACTGGTAAAAGTTTCCTAATTAAAGGAATTACTACATATTTACAGCAAACAACTCAGTCAACACTGTCGTGTGTTGTTTCTGCTCCAACTGGATTGGCAGCACATAATATTAAAGGTGTTACTTTACATCGTTTACTGATGCTGCCAGTTGAACATGAAAATAAATTACAATATCAGACGCTATCTGGAGAAGCTTGTTTTGAAGTTTCTAGAGTCCTTAAAAAATTAAACTTCTTATTATTGATGAAGTAAGTATGGTATCCAATTTAATGCTTGCTTTTGTGCATTTAAGAATGCAACAGACACTTAAGACAGAGTATGATGTGTTATTTGGAGGTAAACATGTCATAGTTTTTGGAGATCTACTGCAGCTAACTCCTGTGAAAGGACAACCTGTATTTGAAACTGTTACACATGAGGAGACCAGAAAGTGCATGGGCAGTATTGGAAATGTAAATATATGGTCACATTTCAAATATACTGAACTGATTCAAAATATGCGACAGGCAAAGGATACTAAATATGGAAGTATTCTTCAAGATATTAGGATTGGAAAATTAACTGAAGATGCGAAACACACTCTACGAACCCGATTGCTTTCGAAGCTGTTTCCTAATGAAGATAATGTACCTGAGAAAATATATAGTAAAGAGGTAGCAGATAAGTCAGTGATATGCTTGATGCCAACTCTGAAAGAATGTTCAGTTTTTAATGAGAAAATGTTGAATTTAGAAAATCAAGAAATTAAGAAACTGGAAGCTAAAGATAGAATAGAGCATGAAGGTAGTACTATTGTTTTGTCTGAAAAGTTGAAATTAAAATTGGATTCTCTTCAAAAAACTATATCTAAAACTGCTGGTTTAGAGAAAAATCTGTATGTATGTTTAAATTGTCGGATAATTTTAAGGAGAAATTTACATGTAGAAAGAGGATTGGTAAATGGAGCAATGGGTAATGTTGTTGGTTTTGTCAATTATACAAATAGAGATGAGATTTAATTTTTGAGGATAAAATTTGATGGGATTGAGGAAGTTCAACAAATTAGTCGATGTTCAACTCGTTTTTTGCTTGTGAAAGACTTATATGTCCGTCGTATGCAATTTCCAATTTGTTTGGCATATGCAGTGACTACATAAATCTCAAGGTTTAAGTGTAGATTGTGCTTTGGTAAATATTGGAAGCACTGTATTCAAAGAGGGTATGGCGTATGTTGCTCTATCGCGAGTTAGAACTTTATGTGGGCTTTATCTATTTGATTATGATGAGACAAAGATTAGTGCAGATTTAAATTGTGTGAAGGAGTATAATAGGTTAAGAAGAGAATATGCTCCAAGTTTACCTCAATATCCTTTAATTGAAAGGCGTATAGTTGGTCAGAAAAGGAAAAATGACAAATGTGCTGAAGTAGTCGAGAAACAACGAAAAAAAGATGTAGCTGTTGTTGGTAGCCGTAGCAAAACTGTTAGTATTGAAGAGATTGTTGGATTTAAGTTTGAAAATAGGTCTGGTGTCAACTGCTATGCAAATGTAGTAGTTAATGTTGTTTTCTTTCTGAAATATGTTAAGGAACAGATTATAGAAAATCAGGAGCATACATTTTGCCCTTCTTTAAATTCTATATTTGAAATATGTAGTAGTGGTGATAGTGAAGTAGCAAGTGTTTCAGAACTAAGGAATGTTTTAGACATATGTACAGGAGTAAATCAATTTTCTCAGAATATTCAGCAAGATTGTCAGGAATTTATCATGTATATGTTTACAGTTTTGGAAGATGAAGGTGTAGATATTGATAGTCTTTTTGGCCTTTCTTATAAATGGGAACATAAGTGTGATAATTGCTCATTTTTAAGTAGTACTGAGATACCCAGTGAAAGATTTTTATATTTGACATTACCAGACTGCAAAGAAGTGCCTTTTAATAAACTAGTTAAAGATGCGCATCAGAACATGGTCTGTTGTCAATGCAAGTCGGAAATGTTATCAACTTTATTTATCCATAGATACGGACAATATGTAATTTTAATGTTTCAACGATGCAAAGCTGATGGGAGTAAATTGTCAACTTTAATTAAAAATGTTGTGGCTTCTCAAGTTTCTATTTCTAGAAGAACATTTGTAACTGTAGCCATTATTTTTCATGAAGGGCCTTCTACATCATCAGGACATTATACAGCTTATTTGAAGTGTGCTAGTGGCTGGACGCTTTGCAATGATACCCAATTGACTTTTAAGAAACGTTTACCTTCTGCCTTAACTAACTCCTATCTGCTATTTTTGGAACCCAAATTTCAGTAGAATGACTTGCTGTAGGAAGATGTATACTGTAACGATCTGAAACTTACTAGTTTACAAATATCATGTAAATGAGGGTGTACAAATTTATAAATGTAATTTGTGTTTGGCATAGTGATAACATCAGGTACAAATTTACTTAATGTTTGATGGTATAAAACATGTTACAAATTTTAATTGTGAAGGTTCAGAAAACAATAGATAAGACTAAGATTAAATAATTTCAGAAAGAAACTACTTAACTCATAGTATTTGGCCACGTGAAAAAATATGAGAGAAGAAAATGAGTACTTTTGAAAATTATTTTAAAACTTATATGGACGCAAGTTTTTGGGAGAGGTATTTAAAAGATAATGAGTTAGCTTATACAATTTGGCCACGCGGAAAGGTATGAGAGAAGAAACTGTGTCTTTCAAATAGATTTTTTATAGGAGATACCTGCACGGGGCTTTGTTGAGATATCTTGAAAAATAAGTGGTATACTTTAATTAGTTTGTAACTGTGGAAGATGTAGTGTGCTTACTCAAGAAATTGCGAATTTGAGGAAAACATTTAAGACATGTTTTTTTCAGGTATTTATAATATGTATGCAGATTTTGTATGGGTTTTTTAAACACAATCATTTTGATTGTGTTTTTTCCCCCCGCTGTTATATGATGATTAATATTGAAATCACTCTTGATAGTGAAAATCAATGTATTCTGAGGACAGCAAAAATAAACCATTTAATATGTTGTTTTACTTATTTTGTTACATTGCATTCAGAAATATGTATTATAACAGATTTTTTTTACTCTCCTCCACAGATATTATATTTATAAGGTAAGTTCAATTAATAATATCTGAGAGTTTTCTCTGCATCTCTCTTATCGTCTCCTATTGTTTTTTCTTTAATAAATATACTTTATAATCTTATTTTTATTTTTCTTCCACAGGTGGTACGTTTTAAAAAGAAATGTACTTTTCTTTTTCTTTTTTTTAGGTAAGTATATATAATAAAGAACTTTTTACATCATTGTGTTATTTATTTGTCTATCCTCGTTAAAGCAATGTCATCTTTTATATTAAACACTTCCACATAGGATTGGGTGTATTGTTATAAGGCATGCTTTAAAAGTGATTTAATAAAATGAGCGACATTTCACTGAGTGAGTTTAGCAATACTGATATATGAAAACAATGGTGGAAAATGATATTAAATGTTACATGGTGTTCTTTGCAGGACTTTAAATCCTGTGTTGCAGTGCTAATTCTGCTTCAAGATCAGGGGGCTGGGGGGCTTAGTGGTACTTGTATGGTCATGATAGAGCTACTCCTTTCTGAGCCATTGTTGAGGTGTGTTCATGATAGAGTGGTTCCGTCATGGTTCTGCTTAGTGAATAGAACATGTCAAGGAAGCGCAATGTTAGTGTTGTGCAAGCACAGCAGCAAGTTCATCACAAATGTTGTCCGTCCTGAGGACAGCTGAGGCAATGCTCGTGATGGAGCGGCTTTGTGATCAGTATGGATGGATTTAACAGCTGTTAAAAAAACCTGAGGGGTCTCTATAAAGAGGAGATATGTGTCATTCTAAAGCCCTGTATTATAAAGAAGTGTTCCTCTGAAGTAATGCGTCTTGAAAGTGGCTGACTGTAATTTATGAGATTTTACTCAGTGACTTTCAGGCCCATGCTGTTTCAAAACTGTGCATGTGCTTGAAACAGGTGTAGGTCTTGACGCAGCAATTTGAATATAGGGGTATATTATATGAAGGGGGTTTATCTGTGTTTTTTGGCTTTGAAAGCCAAGAAAGCAGAGATAAAATTATCTCTCTATTACCTAGCTGCCGCTAACACCAGTTAGCGACAGCTAGTAGGAGATAGCGACCCTTTTGGGCCCCACTTTGCATGTCAGTTATATTTATATCTAATGAGATGCAAAGTGGGCGTGCCAAGATGTCAGGAACTGAAAATAGTCTCTAACCTTGCTATCTCCTATTACTAGCTTTTGGAGATATTTGCGCTAAGCGGGAATATCTCTAAAAGGTAACACCTGCCCTGAGCAGTTCTTAGCCTTGTTATCCAATGGGAGGTGGATAACATGGCTAATAGCATTAGGTCGGTATTGCATGAATAATGCTGACTTTTCTGCGATATTCATGCTTGCAACGATTTTTACCGCATTTCCGTTAAACCTTGTCAATACCAAGGTTTATTTGCGGTAAAAATCGCCGCAGCGCTGCGGTAAATTTTTAGTCTATAACCAAGCAATAGAAATAATTATCGCTATTGCTTGATAATATGCCCCAAAGTGCACTGGTGAGCCTTGCTGTAGCTGCATTACATTTCCCATACAACTCTAGTAATGTCTTGTTTTTTCTGCACAGATATATTACACATGTATGCTGTCTTTCTGCCATGGTGCTCCTCATTTTAAATGTGGCACACCATGGGTTACGGAGCAACAGCATACTGTGGTGTACATTAACTGGTGGATATCTGGGTATGAAGTAGTTAACATAAATGTGCCCTTTATGTTACAAATCTGCATTTAGTAGAGATTTCGGACTTTGCAGTGTTATGTTTTTATTCTGTTATTCTATGTAGATATATAATGTTGCAAGATTGTGGCGTGGGTGTTTCCTTTCTTTATATCTAACAGAATGCATTCGGTATGCTGTAGCAGGAGGACTACTACATACTTGAATATTCTACAGTGCATATTTTCATTGAGACCGTCACAGAAGTTCAATGGATCCGAGACGCTCTTCTTGTGGATCTTGGCGACTGCCAAGCCGTTGTAGGAGTGGGAGTGAGGCATCTCCAAGGGGCGCAGCGTAGCTTCTTTTGATGTTTACAATTGCAGATAGCAGGGTAGAGATGCCCGTGGAATTTATGGATGCTTAGTCACAGTAGAGTGTGCGTGGTGCTCTTAGCAGCTCATTACGACACACAGGGGAGCCGCGTTGCACAGTTGGAGATCAGAGACTTAGGAAATAAACCTTTATAGTAGCAAGGGCTCTAAGCGATAAAAATCGCCCGTTCTCGGTGTAAAAAATATCACCGCTATCGGTGGTATTTTTTACGATGTTAGTGCTTGAAGGAGAATGGTAACATATATGTGAAAGAAAATTCTGTAACAGGCTCAGTATTTCACATTATCGCGTGAAAACAAAAGTTGTTTTCACAGAGCAATATGTCCCTTGTAATTAAGGGACAGAGTGGATCTAGTGTTATTTACTACACTGTTATGTGAACGATGTCGAATGTTTGATAAGAGGAGGGTTTAAAAGTTTTCCGATAAACTTTTTCTCCAGGGAAGTGGGTGGAGAGTTCCGTGTAAATTGGAGAATAGAAACTACTAAGAACCAATTGGAAGAGTTGTTTTGAAGTCACATGACTTCACATGCGCGTCTCAGGTCCTGTACGCGATAGGTGGGTGCGCGCACCCGGTCGCGCACTAAAAGAAAGCGGCGAAAAACATCTCATGATATGCTCTTGGAGCTCGTTTTGGTACAAAGAGTTAGTTCTGAAAATAACTTTTTTTTTTTTTTTGGAAACAAGTGGTATGATGCTTTTGATTTCTTAAAGTTGCAACGACATTTTTTAGTATGTCACACTATCAAAATGAAGTGAAGAACTTTATCTTTTCTCGGAGCATTTATGACTCTCAATTTTGAGTTTAATTAGAATAAGGCTCTGCTCTCCGTATAGAAGAAGTTTTCCACAGTCTTTGCATTTCATGTGCACGTTCGCAAGATATGGTCTCAAGTCCATCTCAGCACTCGATGGAGATACAGGTCGTCCTGCAGAAGATGTGCTGGCCACTTCTGATGGTAATAGCGTGGCCTCCTTTTTTCTTCTTATAGGTGGTCGCTCATTTCCTTCAGATTCGGAAGATGAATGCGGAACGGCAGCCATTTCAGCAAAGTCTTCTGGAAGATGTTCGACGATGTTCTCTCTTGAGAGTAGAAAAGAAACTGAGGGAAGTGGGTGGAGTTCTGCGTGTTAATTCCAGAATAGAAACTACTAAGAACCAATTGGAAGTGTTGTTTTGAAGTCACATGACTTCACATGCGAGTCTCAGGTCCTGTACGCGATAGGTGGGTGCGCGCACCCGGTCGCGCACTAAAAGAAAGCGGCGAAAAACATCTCATAATATGCTCTTGGTGCTCGTTTTGGTACAAAGAGTTCGTTCTGAAAAGAACTTATTTATTTTTTTTTTTTTTGGAAACAAGTGTTATGATGCTTTTGATTTCTTAAAGTTGCAACGACATTTTTTAGTATGTCATAGTATCAAAATGAAGTGAAGAAATGTATCTTTTCTCTGAGCATTTATGACTCTCAATTTTGAGTTTAGTTAGAATAAGGCTCTGCTCTCCGTATAGAAGAAGTTCTCCACACTCGTTGCATTTCATGTGCACCTTCGCAAAGTATGGTCTCAAGTCCATCTCAGCACTCGATGGAGATACAGGTCGTCCTGCAGAAGATATGCTGGCCACTTCTGATGGTAATAGCGTGGCCAGAGCTCTTGTCGATGCCTTTGCAAACTCTATAGGGTGCCTTTGTTTGACATGCCGCTTCATGGTATGTATGGAAAAGGAATATTTTTTCCTTGGATTTCCTCTTAAGAGCTCCGAATTGCATATCGTGCAGGTTACTTTTGGTGCATTCACTTTCTTTTGATCTTCAGGATAAGTGAAAAATTGCCAAATGAAAGATTCCTTTTTTCTTCTTAAAGGTGGTCGCTCATTTCCTTCAGATTCGGAAGATGAATGCGGAACGGCAGCCATTTCAGCAAAGTCTTCTGGAAGATGTTCGACGTTGTTCTCTCTTGAGAGTAGAAAAGAAAGTGAGGGAAGTGGGTGGAGTGTTGCGTGTAAATTCCAGAATAGAAACTACTAAGAACCAATTGGAAGTGTTGTTTTGAAGTCGCATGACTTCACATGCGAGTGTTAGGTCCTGTACGCGATAGGTGGGTGCGCGCACCCGGTCGCGCACTAAAAGAAACCGGCGAAAAACATCTGATAATATGCTCTTGGAGCTCGTTTTGGTACAAAGAGTTTGTTCTGAAAAGAACTTATTTTTTTTTTTTTTTTTTGGAAACAAGTGTTATGATGCTTTTGATTTCTTAAAGTTGCAACGACATTTTTTAGTATGTCATAGTATCAAAATGAAGTGAAGAAATGTATCTTTTCTTGGGGCATTTGTGACTTTCAATTTTGAGTTTAATAAGAATGAGGCTCTGCTCTCCGTACAAAAGAATTTCTCCACACTCGTTGCATTTCATGTGCACCTTCGCAAGATATGGTCTCAAGTCCATCTCAGCACTCGATGGAGATACAGGTCGTCCACTAGAAGATGTGCTGGCCACCTCTGATGGTAATAGCGTGGCCAGGGCTCTTGTCGATGCTTTTGCATAATGCTCAGGGTGCCTTTGTTTAACATGCCGCTGCTGGTATGTATGGAAAAGGAATATTTTCTATTTGGATTTCCCCTTGAGAGCTCCGATTTGCATATCGTGCAGGTTACTTTTGGCGCATTCACTTTCTTTTGACCTTCAGGATAAGTGAAAAATTGCCAAATGAAAGATTCCTTTTTTCTTCTTAAAGGTGGTCGCTCATTTCCTTCAGATTCGAAAGATGAATGCGGAACGGCAGCCATTTCAGCAAAGTCTTCCGGAAGATGTTCGACGTTGTTGTCTCTTGAGAGTAGAAAAGATAGTGAGGAAAGTGGGTGGAGTGCTGCGTGTAAATTCCAGAATAGAAACTACTAAGAACCAATTGGAAGTGTTCTTTTCAAGTCACATGACTTCACATGCGCTTCTCAGGACGTGTACGCGGTGACAGTATCTAGTTACGAACGTGATTTGAAAGTAGCGATCTTCTTCAGCGAAGTTTGAAAACGTGAAAAGAAGTGAATTTAAACACATACCGTTTTTACATATTTTTAGAGCTCGATTTAAGTATACAATTGTTAAACTATAAAACCTTTTATATTTAAAAAAAAAAAATAAGGTGTGTACATCCAGTCACGCACGAAAGATTAAAAAGAAATTCGGCTCCATTTAATTAAAAGGTTTATATGAAAAAAAAAAAGCCTAGGTTCAGTGTCTTTAACGTACTATAAGTTCTTTCATTGGTCTATAAAGAAATTCATTAGGTTCAAATTGCAAAGCTTTCACAAAATATATATAGGTGGGTGCGCTCACTCGGTCGCGCACGTAAGATTGGTATGGCGATATTTATTTCAGGTATATCCTTTATAGTTAGGAACTAGCATTCAAAAAACCTATGAAATTCACTGAAAAAACCATAGGTTTTACACACGTTATAGTTAGGAAGTAGCATTTAAAAAACCTATGAAATTCACTGAAAAAACCAGAGGTTTTACACACGTTATAGTTAGGAAGTAGCATTTAAAAAAACCTATGAAATTCACTGAAAAAACCATAGGTTTGACACATGTTATAGTTAGCTGGACATTTCACTGATATAAAACCAATGAAATTCCCCGTTATAGTTACTACAGCTAACTATAACTCGAGCCCCCGCAATGCACTGCTGATGATGTTACATATTACATTACTCATCACATGGTTAGTGACATCACTCTTGACATCTCTGATAACATCTAACATCTCACATATGCTGCCTACAACATATAGGAATAGTATGTTACTGATTCTTGCATGTATATAATAAGTAAAATCCCCTAATGTAGCATATTAACACTTAGATACTGAGACACTCGTGGTAATATTAAAGAAACAATAAACTATATAGATATAATGTATCAGTGATATAGCTACTCATCAATACATTCAACCAGTAAGATAGAAACTGATAGACTGACACAGATATGTATATATTTAAATATTACTCAGTAACTCATGTACTCATTAAGATATATTTAATCACACAGTTATAGAATCTATTTTTCACTAAAAAACTAACTGTTTATACACTTATATACTACATTTTTGTTCAATCAACTTTCAGATCTACATATATAAAATATATGTAATTTTAAAACAAACTCATTTAATAGATGATGTCATGAGTGATGTGATGTGTGACATCATCAGCAGTGCATTGCGGGCGCGCGAGTTATAGTTAGCTGTAGTAACTATAACGGGGAATTTCATTGGTTTTATATCAGTGAAATGTCCAGTTAACTATAACATGTGTCAAACCTATGGTTTTTTCAGTGAATATATATATACATATATATATATATATACATATACATATATACATATACATATATACATATACATATATACATATACATATACATATACATATATATATATACATATACACATATACATATATACATATACATATATATATATACATATACATATACACATATACATATATACATACATATATACATATACATATTACCTACTGGCGGTCGCCAGTAGGTAGTTATACTTAGGATTGTTTTCCATAGGAAATCCTCAACATTCTATTTGGAATAACTTTGGCCCTGGTTGAAAAATCTTAGCGAATTTCTCAAAGAAGATGGCTCGGTCCGCTGCGCTCCTTCCCTGAAAGTTTGGGGGGGATTGGTCAAGTGGGGGCTGAGATATAAGGGAGGTCCCAAAACGTGTTTTCTGCATGTTATTTTCCATAGTACCTTTAGACTCGGCTACAGGTCGAACGGCTGAATGGATTTATAAGAAATTTGCCAAAACTGTAGAGTCTTGTTCGCAGATTACGCTTTTTTTGGAATGGTGCAAATCCGTTCAGTAGTTGTTGAGAAAATTAAAGTTAAAGTCACTTATATATCTATAGGCGCGCACACGTGCGCGCACCCAAGCGGCTGCGCGCGCGAGCGGAATTTTGCTGCGTGACGTCTGTTAACGTTCGATTCGAAGGAAATCAGGAAGTTTTGTCCGCCATTTTGTCACTGCGAGTAAATATATTGTTCATTTCAAAGCGTTGAAACATGGAAAGGGGAGAAGGTAGAGATTGTCTTCCTGTGTAGGTTTTCTCGGGGTGTGCAGTAAGGCCCCTAAACGCAAAAAGATATAATTTTTCCCCGAAAAAAAATACGGGGTGCGCGCACCCGGTCGCGCACACCTATTTACAAGAGTGTGGAAAAGGAGGTAAATCAGAAGTTTGAGCGCTTAGATATAAGGTGGCTCTGAAAAGAGCCCTTGTGTTAATTAAGTGTTTTCTGCATTTATAAGTAAGTACCGATGCAGAGCCTGATGTTGCAGAGGAAGATTCTGTTTCCCTCATTTGTGAAATGAACACCGTCTCTCCTATAGACGTCTTGCATGTGGTAGCGCAAGTTGTTGTGGTAAATAGAACCCATGCTATAATCTCTGAGGAACGCAGAAACAGATTTATTTATATGTCTCCTTGCTTTTTCAAATTGTGCACAATGGTGATTGGACCAATTCCATTTCTGTCTTTGGCATATATTGGAATATACCAAGGCAGATCGAGGAAAAAGTGTCATCAATTGTCGAAAGGTGTCTTTTAGAAGCATTTCCAGACCTACCCCAGTGATTGTGCCTAGATCGTTCCCACCACAGTGCACAATTATAAGGTCGGGTTCTGGGAGATGCATAAAAGTTTTTACCAATGGAATCAATTGGTGACATTTCAATCCTCTTTTGGAAATCCATATTATGTGTACATTTGGTAAGCTGAGGTTGCAAATTCGTCTGCTTACTGCATATTTTTCACTCCAGTGAATATAACTGTGTCCTATTAGCCAGACCTTCATTTTCAAGGGATTTGTAGTCGTCCTCCGATCGGTTCTGGAAGTGGAATGGTAGTTAGAAGTTGAAATTCTAAATAAAGAAAAAGGAAGAGGCTGGGTGTGGTTAAAAAAATAAAAATGATTGGTTGATTGTAACAAGTGGAGAGTGAACAGCTCAATGTTTATGTTAAACGAAAAGTACTATTGGGTATGAAAAAACAAGACATGTAACAGAGTTGTGGATTTGCAGGTGTTTCTGGAGGGAAAATAGTCTTCTTAGTTAGCTGTAGAACGTTGAGACATGAACTTTTGACCTGTGCCTTCAGCAAGGTGCAGAATGAGGTGTAACCATGGAAACAGCCGGAGATGGCAGTTGGTGATGGGTTCACTCTTTGGTGCCTCTGCATCTGAGTCTGTTCTCTGGTGGCTGGCGGACAACTGTTTGTTATTGTGGAGATGAAAGGGTGATAAGGAGAGAAATACGACATAGCGTCTGGCCTGTAGAAGCGTGGGAGCAGTGATTAACTCTGAGTGAAGCGGAACTGTGTCGGTGCTTAGTAACAGTAAAAAAAAAATGTTAACAGTGGTATAACTGTCTTTACGGTGCGCGACCTACTAAGAAAGAGTTCACGGGCCGTAATTGGTTTGCAGGTTCTAGTATCAGTAAGTGAGGTCGAGAAAAGAAAACATTCAGGACTTTATTTATGAAGGCCTTGCGCCACCGGTGCGTTACTTTTTCCCATTTTAAAAAATGAGGCACTGGCGGCGGAAGGTCTTCATAAATAAGGTCCTCAGGGACTACAGTTAAGGTTATGTGGAACCCATGAATAGTTTTTCAATATGAAATCATTTCAGTTGAGATTATGGATTAAAAGAGAAACCGTGAATATTTGAAATGTTTATTTAGAAATGTACTGTTTTAAAGGCAAATCATTATGTAATATGAGTACAGAAATTGCAAAAAACACAGTAATTGGTATTGTCAGTAGTACATGGAATACAAACGCTATAGTTGAAGAAAAATGAATATAGTTGGAAAAAAACATTGTACACTCTTATAAGGAAGTATATTATATTTTAATAAATGGAAGAAGGTCTCTGGCCTTTCAGTTTGGGAACGATATATGAAAATGCAAGTGGTTATACATCAATACTTTATGAATCAGCTGTCAAACAACACGAAATTATAATGTCCACTGTTAGTAAAGCAAATAGGTCTGTTCTTCAAAAGAAAATATGGAAAAGAACGTGAAGAATATAGAAAACCAAAAGGAAATGAGGACGTCAATGGCTTGTTTGAGAGTTATTGAAGCATTGTTTAGGGAAAATAGGTAGCTTCTGCTTGTAACAGGAAATCAGTTTTATTATTTGAAAACATGTCAGCCATCCAATTGAGAAGATGAAAGGAGCATTCATGATCTGTCATTATTGGAGCGTCTTTTACCATCATAGGGCAGCTCAGTGAGTTTTCGATGTAGCTCTCTGTTAGGAAATCTTGCGCCGCTGCGAATATATTCCAATGACCCAGAACTCCTTGTATCTCTGCAAAGGCCATAAACCCTCCGGAAAGTATGTCAGCTATCCAATGGAAAAGAGTAAAGCAGTACTGATGATCTGTTATAATCGGAGCGTCTTTTACCATCAGAGGGAGCTCGGTGGGTTTTCGATGTAGCTCGCTGTTAGGAAAGAGTTAAGTGTCCATTGTGTAGGCAAAGTATGCAGCAAGTGCCTCTAACATGAAATCATTGTTATCATCTGAAAACATGTCAGCCATCCAATTGAGAAGATGAAAGGAGCATTCATGATCTGTCATTATTGGAGTGTCTTTTACCATCATTGGGCAGCTCGGTGGGTTTTCGATGTAGCTCTCTGTTAGGAAATCTTGCGCCGCTGCGAATATATTCCAATGACCCAGAACTCCTTGTATCGCTGCAAAGGCCATAAACCCTCCGTTGTAACAAAGCTGTTCATGATCAAGTAACGGATTCATGAGGTGATTGTAATTCGGTTCAGGAGGTACCAAATTGCAGAGACATAAATCCAGGGCCCACGTGAAATCACAGCTCAGGCAATGAAATACAGGCTGCACACAGGTGAAATGCGAATATCGAAATGATAATCGATATGAAGTATTCAAAGTCGAGAGTGCTAAGATGCCGTAGTAGTCAAGCATCCTCTGGCGAAATAGTTCTAAGTGGCCCGGCTCGTTTGCGAAGGCAGGAGGGACATCCATTTTGAATTTCCCAAGATGGTACAGGAAACGGCACAGCACTGCCGGTTGTATAGCAACTCCACAGAATTAGGTCGCCGGCTATGCAGTGGAGAGGAGCAGAATGACTTGATAAATTTTCTAGGAGTCTAGTCACTTATATATTGCTTAGTGGTTATTAAAAAAGTAGCTTTTTTTGAACTGGAGGATGCGTTAAAAAATAAGGGAGTGATTTGAGGGAGTTGTAAAGCAAGGTCAATTTTTTTTTACATCAATGCTGTTTTCTGTGAATGTTAGCTTAGTGAAAGATATGTGTGTGAGCAGATGCAACGTTCAGTTTTAAATGTGACAATGGCGCTCTTGTTCATGTCTTCCGATTCAAGGTCGGTATTCGCTGCCAAATACAAAGATTAAGAAACGCATGCGTGGGGTACATAGTGTGCATTCTTAAAGGAAAGTAAATGAAGGGTTATTTTTACCGCGTTAGCATTGTCGTTTAAAAAGTTATAGTGATTTCTATTGTATGTGAAGAAAGTATCACTGATGAAGACTGAAAATAAATCCTTATAAATGATACGGACTGGTGTATTTTAGAAAAGGTTTTAACATTACATGAATTGTGGAAAAAAAATAATGTAATTGAAAGTGTATGGTTTGAAAATGAAAAGTAGAGGTTTATAGTTCATGTTTTGAAAGCAGTTCTAGAGGGTCAGAAGAAAGTGTATGGTTTGAAAATGAAAAGTAGAGGTTTATAGTTCACGTTTTGAAAGCAGTTCTAGAGTGTCAGATGCATGATAGATTTATTAAAAATAGAACATGTTTTTAAATAGTATTTTGGAAAAAATATGTGTCTTTATGTACTATTTACATTATGTGCCTGTTGCGTATTCTTTGAGTTTTAGTAATCCTGTGTCTTATAAGTTTTCTAGGGGCGGTTTGAGGTTCATGGTGGGTTTGGGCAGGGAGGGTAGGTTGGGGGTTTGTAATAGGGGGTTTGGCTGGGGTGGAGTGCGGAGTTTAGTGAAAAGTGAGGGGGGCGGGGAGTTACGGTGTTTGGTAATGGAGCAGAGTCAGAGGACGCCACATTTGTGTTATGGGCTGCCACGGAAATATGTATTTATTCTCAGAGGTTTATTATATTAAGGATATATATTAGCATGGTGGCTCTTGTCGTTTTGTTGTTTTGTGTATGTTTATAATGCTGGCTCTGTAGTTTTTGTTTATGGACCTTATTGCGACACACAGGGGATTTACGTTGCACAGTTGGCGATCAGAGACTTAGGAAATAAAACTTTATAATTGTAAGGGCTGTAAGCGATAGAAATCGCCCGTTCTCGGTGTAAAAAATATCACCGCTATTGGTGGTATTTTCTACGGTGTTAGTACTCGAAGGAGACTAGTAACATATATGTGTAATAAAATTATGTAATAGGCTCAGCATTTTACATTATCTTGGAGAGCAAAAGTTGATTTTACATAGCAATAAGTCTCTTATAATTAAGGGACGGAGTGTATATAGTGCTATTTAGTACTCTGCTATGTGATTGATGTCGAATATTTCATAAGAGGAGGCTTTAAAAGATTTACGATAAACTGGTTTTCTAGGGAAGTGGGTGGAGTGTTCCGTGTAAATTGCAGAATAGAAACTAGTAAGAACCAATTGGAAGTGTTGTTTTAAAGTCACATGACTGCACATGCGTGTCTCGACGCCTGTACGCGATAGGTGGGTGCGCGCACCCAGTCGCGCACTATAAGAAAGCGGCGAGAAAATATCAGCTAATATGCTCTTCAAGCTTGTTTTGGTACAAAGAGTTAGTTCTGAAAAGAACTTTTTTTTTTTGGAAACAAGTGTTATGATGCTTTTTATTTCTTAAAGTCGCGACGACATTTTTCAGTATGTCATACTATCCAAATAAAGTGAAGAAATTTAACTTTTCTTGGAGCATTTATGACTCTCAATTATTTGTTTAATTAGAGTAAAGCTTTGCTCTCCGTATACAAGAAGTTCTCCACAGTTCGTGCATTTCATGTGCACGTTCGCCAGATATGGTCTCAAGTCCATCTCAGCACTCGATGGAGATACAGGTCGTCCACCGGAAGATGTGTTGATTACTTCTGATGGTAATAGCGTGGCCTCTGTTTTTCTTGTGAAAGGTGGTCGCTCATTTTCATCAGATTCGGAAGATGAATGCGGAACGGTAGCCATTGTATCGAAGTCTTCGGGAAGATGTTCGACGTTGTTGTCTCTTGAGAGTAGAAAAGAAAGTGATGGTAGTGGGTGGAGTGCTGCGTGTAAATTGCAGAATAGAAACTACCAAGAACCAATTAGAAGTGTTGTTTAGAAGTCACATGACTTCACATGGGAGTGTCAGGTCCTGTACGCGATAGAAGGGTGCGCGCACCCGGTCTCGCACTAAAATAAAGCGGCGAAAAAACATCTTATAATATGCTCTTCGAGCATGTTTTGGTGGAAAGAGTTAGTTCTGAAAAGAACTTTTTTTTTTTTTTTGGGGGGGGGAAAGAAGTGTTATAATGCTTTCGATTTCTTAAAGTTGCTACTACATTTTTCAGTATGTAATAGTTTGAAAATGAAGTGAAGAAATTTATCTTTTCTTGGGGCATTTGTGACTGTCAATTTTGAGTTTAATAAGAACGAGGCTCTGCTCTCCATATAAAAGAATTTCTCCACACTTGTTGCATTTCATATGCACCTTCGCAAGATATGGTCTCAAGTCCATTTCAGCACTCGATGGAGATACAGGTCGTACACCAGAAGATGTGCTGGCCACCTCTGATGGTAATAGCGTGGCCAGGGCTCTTGTCGATGCTTTTGCATAATGCTCAGGATGCCTTTGTTTAACATGCCGCTGCATGGTGTGTGCAGAAAAGGAATATTTTTTATTTGGATTTCCCCTTAAGAGCTCCGAATTGCATATCGTGCAGGTTACTTTTGGCGCATTCACTTTCTTTTGATCTTCAGGATAAGTGAAAAATTGCCAAATGAAAGATTCCTTTTTTCTTCTTAACGGTGGTCGCTCATTTCCTTCAGATTCGGAAGATGAATCTGGTAGGGAAGCCATTTCAGCAAAGACTTCCGGAAGATGCTCGACGTTGTTGTCTCTTGAGAGTAGAAAAGATTGTGAGGAAAGTGGGTGGAGTGCTTCGTGTATATTCCAGAACAGAAACTACTAATAACCAATTGGAAGTTTTGTTTTCAAGTCACGTGACTTTACATGCGCTTCTCAGGACGTGTAGGCGGTGACACTATGTAGTTACGAACGTGATTACATACTTAGGAACTAGCATTCAAAAAAACTATGAAATTCACTGAAAAAACCATAGGTTTTACACACGTTATAGTTAGGATGTAGCATTTGAAAAACCTATGAAATTCACTGAAAAAACCATAGGTTTGACACCAGTTATAGTTAGCTGGAAATTTTACTGACATAAAACCAATGAAATTCCACGTTATAGTTAGTTGGACTCACTATAACTTGCGCGTGTAATGCACTGCTGATGACATTACATATTACATCACTCATGACATGGTCAGTGACATCACTTATGACACCATCCAGTGAATGTGTGTCTTTCTAAAAAATAAATATGTTTTATATATGTATATGTAAAGGTCGAGGAAAGAATAAATGTTTAAATTATTGTCTTAATGAATGTTTTTTTCCAAAAAGAAATGATTGGATAACTGGCTTATTAAGTGTACCTTAGTGAATAAATATATTAGCGAGTAATGTTTAAATATTTAAATATATGTATCAGTGTTTCACTTTGTGAATAACTGGCTGCATGGGTTGATGAGTACCTACATGTGTAGGTATTTGGGTTCTTAGATGTTTTTTTAGTATCAGTATGAGTGTTACTATGGTTTCATGGGGGTATTACTAATCACATAGATGCATGAATGACTAACTCTCTCTTTGTATGTGTTTAGAAGACACCATATGTGCAGGACTGTATGGGTGGTTGAGTGTGTATAGTTTTATATGCAAATAAATGGATGTTCAATAGTTTATTTGCATGTGTGAGTATGTGTGTGAGTAACTTTTGGATGATTGTCGGTGTGTAACAGGATGTATAGGTGTATCACTACATATGATGAGTGAGTATATGTATGAGTGACTATATAGAACTGTTGGTGAATGAGAGAATGTGTATATAGATGGTGGAATTACTGAATTGGTTGTTGTAACTGGTATGGGTATGTCCATTTTTTTGAAAATGTTAATTCCTATTTTCCAATATGTGTTTTAAGGGTTACATTACACTTAAAGGAGGTCTGTCATCAGTGATGTCATAAGTGATGTCACTGACCATGTCATGAGTGATGTAATAAGTAATATCATCAGCAGTGCATTACACGCGCAAGTTATAGTGAGTCCAACTAACTATAACGTGGAATTTCATTGGTTTTATGTCAGTAAAATTTCCAGCTAACTATAACTGGTGTCAAACCTATGGTTTTCTCAGTGAATATATATATACATATATACATATATACATATACATATATACATATACATATACATATATACATATACATATATACATATACATATACATATATACATATACATATATATATTCACTGAAAAAAAACAGGTTTCACACCAGTTATAGTTACCTGGAAATTTTACTGACATAAAACCATTGAAATTCCACGTTATAGTTAGTTGGACTCACTATAACTTGCGCGTGTAATGCACTGCTGATGACGTCACATTTTACATCACTCATGACCCCCACCTTTTTTCCTCATTTTCACTTTGTTGTTTGAGTGAAGAAGACCTGCATTGTGTAAGAAATGGCTTCACTGGTAGCAGCTGCAGGTGGATCTACACCACCACCACCTCCACCGCCACCACAAGGACCACCACAAGACCACATTGGTGGTCATGAAGAAGAGGAGGACGAAGAGGAGCAGGAGGAGAGGCAATATCTGCCTGAGGACACTCCCCCATACAAACCCAAAGAACATTTTATTTGGGAGTTTTTCAAAATGCCAAGGGGTGCCAAAAAAGTAAATGCAGCAAAGGTGACTTGCCTCATCTGTGACCAAGAACTGTCAAGAGGGAACCCAAACAGGAAATATTCGTTTGGGAACCACACGATGATAAGGCATATGCAGAGGAAGCACCCAAACAATTATTCAAGAGCAGAAGTCAGGCAACTGACCAAGAACCCTCCCCATCCTTCAACTTCAGGCACCTCCAACCAACCCACTCCATCGGGTGCAGAGGCTAGGGAGATGGTCCCAAATGTTCAAACCAAGTTTTCAAAATTTAAATTTGTTTGCATATATTGCAACAAAACTATATCTTATGGTGAGCAGAGCATCACTTTACTTAATCAAGCTGCAGACAACCGTCACTGCAGCAAGCAACCTTAATTTTTTTCTATTTTTTTGCTCCAGTTGAGCTGTTTGCAATTCCCTGCCTTTTGTTTCACCCCAGAAAAACTACAAAAAAAATATAAAATTGTTCTGAAAATCCCCCCCCAAAAAAATGTTCCAAAAAACAAAACAAAAAATATAAAACAACAAAAAGAAAAGAAAAAACAGTTCTTTTCAGAACTACCTCGAATTTATATAAAATGACTTACATTTTTAAACTCTGCCATTCTCTTTTCCCCCCTGTGCGCTCCCCGGTGCGCGTACCGGGCGCTCCCCCCGCGCAAATCGAAAAAAAAAAATATTTTGTTTTGCCCAGCGGGACCCTTTTATAGCCTCCACATCAAACCTAGGGGGTCAGGGGGGGTCTACCCTGCCCCCTTATGGTCAATTCCCCCTTTGTTTTGGCCACCTCTTGTGTCTCGATCCTACCGAGACACAAAATGGCGGCCGCTCCGGACTGTTTCGAATGTTTACAGACACCCAAGAACCAATCAGGTTTCTGCGCGCAAGTCGCGTGTCGCGCCCGGAGCGCTCCCCGAAGCGCGTACCGGGGCGCGCTTATAGATATATATATTTTTTTGAACCTAAATTACTCAAAATCCACTGTAGCACATATCTTGAGACATAGCAAAGGCACATCGGGCTACCAGTCCCTACAATTTTGCCAAATTTGGTGTAAATCCATTCAGCCGTTCGAGCTAAAAGTGAGGTCGACCGCCCTATGGAAATTAACATGGGGAAAACGCGTTTTGGGACCCCCCTTTTATCTCGGCCCCCGCTTCACGCATCCCCCCCAAACTTTCAGGGAAGGACCGGAGCTCGACTAGGCCATTTTGAGGAAATTTTCAGGCAGATTCGTCAACCGGCGCCAAAGTTATTCCAAATAGAATTTTGAGATTTAACATTGAAAAAAATCCTAACTATAACTACCTACTGGCGACCGCCAGTAGGTAATATATATATATATATATATATATATATATTCAATGAAAAAACCATTGGTTTTAGGCCATATATAGTTAGGGATTTGCATTTAGAAAACCTTATTTTACTCGCATAAAACCATTGAAATTCCATATATAGTTATAAGCGCTAACTATATATCGCGCACCCGCAATCCACTGCTGATGATGTCACATATTACATCATTCATGACATGGTTAGTGACATCACTGATGACATCTCAAATGACATCACTGATGACATCACTGATTACAACATCCAGTGACTGTATGTTTCTGTAAAGTTAAAATATGTTTTACATATTGAAGAATGAGTAGATATATAAGTGTCTGGATGAAGGATTTAGTAGGTGCATGACTGACTGTATGAGTGAGTGATTAAATGTGTCTCACTGAGGGCATGAGTTAGTGACTAAACTGTCTTAATTTGTACATCATTATATCTGTTGTTCTACAAACTGCTGCATATGTTGATCAGTAGCTATATGAGTAACTGTATGGGTTATTGATTGGTTGTCTAAGTATTTGTATGGGAAACTGAGTGTGTGTGTATGGGTGGCTGGGAGGTGTGTGACTCTGTACATAGATGTGTGAGTAGTTGATTCACTATATGTATAGATTCAAAACTGCATGTGGAAACAGCTGTATGGGCGGTTGACTGTGCATGAGTGTATTAGTGAGTGAATGGATATCTCAGTGCTACATGTCAAATTAAGTACATATGTAAAACACAGTACATGTGAGAGTTGACATCTATAAATAACTGTGCATAAGAGCTAGTGAATGTGTGAGTGGCTGTATGGATCATTGTGAACATGTATCAGAGATTGTATAAGAGAGTAAAGTAAATATGTGTTAGTATATGTTTGAATAAGTAAGGTGTGTATAACTGTATAGTTGAGAAAATTGAGGTGTGATTGATTTTTGGCATAACTGACTAGGTGTGTGAGTAACTCCATGGATGAGTGACTGTCTGTTTACACTGATTGTATCTAAGGTTATATTAGAGTCTGAAGAGGTTCATGGTATTATCACATGAATGATATCATCAGTGATGTGATCAGTCATGTCAAATGAGATGTTATCAGTGATGTCATCAGTGATGTCATTTGAGATGTCATCAGTGATGTCATCAGTGATGTCACTAACCATGTCATGAATGATGTAATATGTGACATCATCAGCAGTGGATTGCGGGTGCGCGATATATAGTTAGCGCTTATAACTATATATGGAATTTCAATGGTTTTATGCGAGTAAAATAAGGTTTTCTAAATGCAAATCCCTAACTATATATGGCCTAAAACCAATGGTTTTTTCATTGAATTTTCAAGGTTTTGTAAATGCAAATTCCTAACTATATATGGAGTATAACCTATGGTTTTTTCTGTGAATTTCAATGGTTTTTTAATAGCAAACATCAAAAGCTGTCAAATGTCAAGTACGTGATAGGTAAAAACGTTTTCGTGTTTATGCACGCTGATGTGCTTTGAACGCTGCCCCCCCTCCCCACTCCCCTCTTTTCTCTTAGTAGTACTCTCTCTTTGCAGATAGTGAACGGTAGTTAACGCAGACCTTTACCCCTGTTGTAATCCGTCGTACCTGCTTGTCTCTCCATTTGATTGATTATTATCCAAGCATTTACTGTTTTACAATTGGTTCTCTTTGGATCATTCTCTATTTACAAACAAGCACAAAGTCGCAATACTCTGTTTAGTCTTTGCAGATAGTGAAAAATCGTGTAAAAAAATAAAAGTAATCGAGCAAAATCAGTAGGCCACTAATTCGATCTCTTTTTAACCTCGGTAAAATACAAACATTAGGAATAACCCTTCATGAGAAATACGAAAATAGTGAAATGAATTGAGCTCCACACCATGAGGGCTGCAAAACAGCTCGACTCCGCCACCCACACCGCCCAAAATAACGGCAAACCCTATGCAAATATTATAAATATACACAACACACCACCAAAGAAACAGAATAAAACATTTTATTAAATAACTATTTACATAACTATTTTATACTTTTTATTGCCCGATCCGGCTAGCTCAATCGATCGAGCATGAAACTCATGCACTGATAACAAGCGTTGAGAGTTTGTAGAATAATGGCTTCAGATTTTCCACATACGGTGTAGTGGCGCGAACTGGCAGGGGGCGTTTGGATTCTACCCCTTCTCCAAATAAGATTTTCATACGTGAATGTTCGTTCATGCTTTTTGTCCCTGAGTTGCTTCCATGTCACTGCCTTACATAAATGGCATAAGTCTTGGTTATTGAGTGCCATACTTCAGAATTCTAAGCAGTTCTTGTAACACTGTTTAAACCTTATTTGCACCTGCTGCAGCTTCACTATTCAAAGTAAGTGGGGTCCATTTGTGGACCTGACTGCATTGGAAAACAATGTGATACGGTGCCTCCCTAAACCGCTTGACGGAGGCCCCCGAGGGGCGGTGAGATGGCGCGGACTGAGAGGGGGCGCTTGGCTCCTGCCCCCTCCCCAAGTCGTGTTGCCCTGGTGAGGCCTGAGATCGCCCCCGGCATAGGCGGCCGGCTCCCGGGGTCCGGCGGAATTTTTTCCCTTTTGAAGAATCTTTCATTCTGGACCTTGTCCCACAATCCGTTTCACCTGAAGACACGCTGTCGTAGGGCGCCCCTTTACCGTTTTAGTTGCCATTCCGCCCGCTTTTGGTACTCTGTGCCTCTTCCGCCATTCAGCTGTTTACCGCTCGCTCTTGCGACTACAACGTCTCGCTCACCATGTAGTTGAGTTGCTCCCGCTCTTAAGATTTGACCGAACTTTTTGGACTGCTGAAAGCGGTGGAATTCCGACCGCTGGTTGGTGGAGACATTTTGACTATATTCGGCACCTGCATTGTCGCGTAATGCGTCATATGACGCGACGCGTTAGCGCACCCGGAAGTGCTCCGGTGCGCAAGGCGCAGCTTCCCGGAAACGATCCAGAGCGCGCCGCGCAGCGCGTAACGTAAGCATAACAGGTCATGTGACTTGTTAATAAAACTTTTCATTGGTTCATGTTACTTTTCTTTTCCTAATTATGTAAGACTAGGTCATGTGACCTAAAAATAACACTTTTCATTGGATTAAAACATTTTTTTTCCCCAAACGATGAAAGCCCCACCTTGTTTCTGGATGTTTCAGACTGAAGCTGGCGTCACCATGAGAGCACCACCATCTCGTAGCTCCGTCGTGGCCATTCCGCAAGCAATCATGGCAGCCGCTCCCCACCGGAAGCCTGCGGGAGTCGAGGGCCCCCAAGACTTTTGTACAATCTTCAAGGCTGAGGGGACGCTTTCGAGAATGGAACCCAAGCCCTGGCAGACAAGCGTCCGAGTTCCAAGGTGTCCCAGGGCCATTTTACTGGACCAGGCCCAAATCCGAAGAGCCGGCCGCCATTTTAAGAGTCCTGTGGCAGCCGCCTACCGCTGCACCGCAAGAGTGGGAACAACTCAACTACATGGTGAGCGAGACGCTGTAGCCGTAAGAGCGGGCGGTAGACAGCTGAATGGCGGATGAGGCACAGTGTAGCAAAAGCGGGCGGAATGGCGACTGAAACGATAAAGGGGCGCCCCACTACAGCAGACAAGCCTCCGCCATGTGCTTCAAAACTGCATATGTATCTCGTGATATCAAGGTTGGGCAACCAGTACAGAACAAGCAGTTACGAGTCCCATTTACACCGGCGCCATTTTGGGCGCGGCCGGGCAGGTCCAGGATCTACTGAAACATAAAAAATGAGGCTGACGTCTCTGAAGCAGTTCACGAACAGCAGGACATAGCAAATAAACATGAACTCTCTAAAGCTGTTAACTCACTGCAGAACAAAACAAGTGAACCTGAAACCTCTGGAATAATTGTCGCTCAAAAGAACAACACACAAAACTCTGTAGAGCCTGAAGAAAAAAAAACAGAAGGGCACTGTAGTTTCAGACACACTTAACACTAATGACGAAACAAAGATATCGTCTGTTTATAAAGCAGTTATCATCTTGACAGAATTGACAAAGAAGTGTACAGACACCAATGCATCAGCATTCTCGGAGATAACATCTTAAGGAACAAAGAAAGATCTGTTCACTCTTGACACCCCAGGTGCTGTGTATATTGCACTATAGTGCTGCATCGAGAAAACGGGCAACCCTATTGATGTGGATTTTTCATTATTGATTATTGTAAAGAAATGGCGACTCCCCCCTTTAGCAGATTAGCTAAATGTTTGCGTAATTTAGGCATAAAAGTTATATTATTGTTGTTGTTGTTGTTATCGTTATAGTTCTGGTTAATTTCAAAAAATGGTTAAATATATTTACAGTTTTTGTTGCGTTCGTTATATTTAAATATTAATAAAGTTTTAAAATGTAACTGTCTTGGAGTACTATATTTTTTTTAAAAATCGGGTGAATGGGGCCTTGAATCGGGTTATTGTCATGTGTGGGCTTTGCAAGTGTACTACTACAAGATCGGACATTTCAAACTCAAATGCACGTTCTTTTTCTTACCTTTCCGAAGCATGGAGCGCAATAGCAGGCAGAGAAAAGGTGATGCACGTGTTGAACACTGCCTGGCCTGCAAATTGCTGCCAGTGCCCCCCCGCCCGCTCCTGAAAGAGGACACACACACACCGCCGCCCCGAGTACTTCACAAATCTTTAAAAGACCATGCGCTTGTTCAATGGGAAGTGGATAACATGGCTAAGAGCATTTGCTGACTAATGCATGAATATCGCTGACTTTTCAGCGATATTCATGCATTGCGGCCGTTTATCGCATTTGCGATAAAGCTTGCTAATAGCAAGGTTTATGTGCGATAAAATTCGCCGAAGTGCGGCGATAATTATTGTCTCTAAACAAGTTAGAGACAAAAATTACCGCTAGATGTTGGAAATATGCCCCCGGGTTTTTCCTTGCAGGAATCGGGAAGCGAAAGACTAGCACTGAAATCAGTAGTCTCACACCTGAATCGGGAGGGTTGGCATGTCTGGATACTCTACAGCTGGAGCCATAAACTACATCCGCAGGGCTAGGTGATAGCCTAGGTCCGGCCTGGACAATCGGACACAGAGGAAGAGAAGTGTCAGAGGGTGCGGTAGTGAATAGGGTGAAAGGGAGGTGTCGAACGGGCACAGGGTGTGATTCTCAGAGAAGAGCAGCGCAGATGGGCGAAGTATATGGCCCATGCATGAGAGAGAGAGCGGGGGTGACCATTGCGTGGGGGAGATGCGTGCGAGGGTGGGGAGCCATGCTGAGAATCGACGGCGTGCAGAGAGTGGCCCTGGTCAAGGCATCTAAAATGGCTGCCGTGCACGACAAAATTGTGGCATTGGACAAAAACGCAAGATGGCGCAGACAATGTTTATCAATAAGGATTCATTTATAACAAAATATTTACTCGCAGTGACAAAATGGTGTTCAACACTTCCTGATTTCCATCGAATCGAACGTTAACAAACGTCACGCAGCAAAAAAAAAAAAAAAAAAAAAAGCTCACGCACAGAGCGGTTTTTAGCCATGTTATCCAATGGAAGGTGGATAACATGGCTAAGAGCATTTGCTGGATAATGCATGAATATCGCTGACTTTTCAGCGATATTCATGCATTGTGGCCGATGTGCGGCGATAATTTTTGTCTCTAAACAATTAAAACGAAGCACAAAATGGCGAATTCCCGTTTCGCTACCAGTTTGCGGCCCAGTTCGCGGCCCGGGAAACGCTTCTACCGTGAAAAATAATTTTTTTTTTATTTTCCCCACGGGACCCTTTAATAACCCCAACAACAATCCTAGGGGGTCAAGAGGGGGATACCTTGCCCCCTTTCATTAAATTCCCCCTTCGTTTTTCACCTCTTCTTCTCTCTCGATCCTACCGAGAGATAAGATGGTGGCCGCTCCGGACTATTTAGAATGTTGACAGACACCGGAGAGCCAATCAGCTTTCTGTTATCCAATGGAAGGTGGATAACATGGCTAAGAGCATTTGCTGGATAATGCATGAATATCGCTGACTTTTCAACGATATTCATGCATTGTGGCCGATGTGCGGCGATAATTTTTGTCTCTAAACAATTAAAACGAAGCACAAAATGGCGAGTTCCCGTTTCGCTACCAGTTTGCGGCCCAGTTCACGGCCCGGGAAACGCTTCTACCGTGAAAAATAATTTTTTTTTTATTTTCCCCACGGGACCCTTTAATAACCCCAACAACAATCCTAGGGGGTCAAGAGGGGTATACCTTGCCCCCTTTCAATAAATTCCCCCTTCGTTTTTCACCTCTTCTTCTCTCTCGATCCTACCGAGAGATAAGATGGCGGCCGCTCCGGACTGTTTAGAATGTTGACAGACACCGGAGAGCCAATCAGCTTTCTGTTATCCAATGGAAGGTGGATAACATGGCTAAGAGCATTTGCTGGATAATGCATGAATATCGCTGACTTTTCAACGATATTCATGCATTGTGGCCGATGTGCGGCGATAATTTTTGTCTCTAAACAATTAAAACGAAGCACAAAATGGCGAATTCCCGTTTCGCTACCAGTTTGCGGCCCCGTTCGCGGCCCGGAAAACGCTTCTACCGTGAAAAATATATTTTTTTTTATTTTCCCCACGGGACCCTTTAATAACCCCAACAACAATCCTAGGGGGTCAAGAGGGGTATACCTTGCACCCTTTCAATAAATTCCCCCTTCGTTTTTCACCTCTTCTCTCTCGATCCTACCGAGAGATAAGATGGCGGCCGCTCCGGACTGTTTAGAATGTTGACAGACACCGGAGAGCCAATCAGCTTCCTGCGCGCAAAGTTCCGTTTCGCGAAAAGTAAGCGGACCGGATCGCTGCCCGGAGCGCTGTTACAGATATATATCTTGTTTTGAACGTTAATTTCTCAAAAACTACTGGAGCACATATATTGAGACCTAGCAAAGGCACATCGGGCTAACAGTCCCTACAATTTTGCCAAGTTTCGTGCAAATCTATTCAGCCGTTCGAGCTAAAAGTGAGTCCAACCGCCCTATGGAAAAATGAATGGGAAAAACGCGTTTTGGGACCCCCCTTTTTTCTCAGGCCCCCCTTGACGAAACCCCCCCAAATTTTTGGGGGCTGCTCAGAAACAAAATGTGCCATTTTCCTGAAAATTTCAGCCGATTCCGTCCACAAACGCCAAAGTTATTAGGCATAGAATTTTCAGAAATCCCATAGGGAAAAAATCCTAACTATATATACACCTACTGGCGAGACGCCAGTAGGTTATATATATATATATATATATATATATATATATATATATATATATATATATATATATATATATATATATATATATATATATATATATATATATATATATATATATATATATATATATCACGTGACTCCTCTGGATCTCTCGGTGTTTCAGCAACCACGCAGCACACCAGCAAACAGGAAGGAGACGGACCACGTCACATCAGCAGAGTTGTTTTTATTGAACAACAGAAAGCAGCTACGCGTTTCTGGCAAGATATGCCCTTGTTCACGCTGCTATATACATATATATGTATAGATGGATATATATATGTGG